>NC_079165.1:23880573-24020573 GCF_947568905.1 Ostrea edulis | reverse complement strand
CTCAAAATCATTAGTAGTCATCTTCTCATGAAGATGTACCAGTGTACCAAGTTTGATGTCTGTCAAGCAAAGAATTCTCAAGATATTGAACGGACAGTATATTATTATGTCCAGTTTCACCCTTGACCGTTGACCATGTGACCTCAATATCATTAGTAGTCATCTTCTCCTGAAGATGTACCACTGTACCAAGTTTGATGTCAGTTAAACAAAGGGTTCTCAATATATTGAGGAGACAGTATATTCAAATGTCCAGTTTGATCCTTGACCTTTGACCATATTATCTGAAAATCATTAGTAGTCATCTTCTCCTAAAGATGTACCAGTGTACCAAGTTTGATGTCTGTCAAGCAAAAGGTTCTCAAGATATTAAGCAGATAGTATATTCCTCTGTCCAATTTGACCCTTCACCTTTGACCATTTGATCTCAAATTCAATAGGAGTCATCTTCTCGTGAAGATGTACCAGTGTACCAAGTTCGATATCTGTCAAGCAAAGGGTTCTCAGGATATTGAGCGTACAGTACATTCCTATATCCAGTTTGACCCATGACCTTTGACCATGTGACCTCAAAATCAATAGGGGTCATCTTCTTCTAAAGATATACCAGTGTACCAAGTTTGATGTCTCTCAAGCAAAGGATTCTTAAGACATTGAGTGGTCAATATATTCCTATGTCCAGTTTGACCCTTGACCTTTGACCATGTGACCTCAATATCAATAGGGGTCATCTACTTTTTAATATGTACCAGTGTACCAAGTCTGATGTCTGTCAAGCAAAGGGTTCTCAAGATATTGAGCGGACAGTATATTCCTATGTCCAGAGTAAATTGAACCTTGACCTTTAACCTTTTGACCTAAAAAACAATAATGGTCCTATTGTTTTCATAACCAACCCACCTATGAAATATCATTACGATCAAGTGAATGGTTCTCAAGATATTGAGCGGACAACATATGGTCTACCGACCGACCGACCGGCCAACCGACCGACAGGTGCAAACCAATATGCCCCTCTTCTTTGAAGGGGGGCATAAAAATTACGGGTCGTTTAAATATTACCTTAAACAAATGTAAATTATCAACAACAAAAATTAAATTTTGAAAAAGTTAATAATGCCCAAACATTACAATAGACAACAACGATCAGAAACGGTGAAGAATACGTCACACTATTGAATCCTCATTTGACTGAGGAGAGCTAATAAAGAATTTAAAACTTACCAAAATATTGAATTTCAAATATTTTTAGACCTTTGTTCCTTGAAGAAACGATTGAAGAAAAGATTTCAAGGTATTTTCCTGAAAGTGGCTTATAACAAGTTATTGACACAGTTTCTTCCCGATGTTGTCGCTCTGTTCCAACTTGTTGCATGTCACATCATTAGGAAAAATGGGCCCGGAATATATCCCCCGCCCCCCCTCCCCCCCGGAAAGATTGGCCTAGCATAGAATTTCCCCCTAGGAAGAATTAACCCGGGTCCAATTTTCCCCCTAGGAAAAACCGTCCTAGTATAGAATTTCCCCCTAAATGACAGTACGTTCCCCCTTTCTTACATTTTAGCTATGTATCCGTTTCCAGTTATATTACTAGAATTATCTTGCTTATTTAGACCCAGGAATTGTTATTATTATTTAATTAATTTTGAGCAGGGTCTTGTGTATCACAATCATCATCTTATTTTTTTAAAGAAAATTATGCACATTGTGTAATAGTTTATCAAAATTCATTCAGACATCTCAAGTCTTTGCCGTTATTTAATAGTATATAGCAGTTGAAATGGTGAAGCTGGGAAGAATTTAATGTTTTTTTAATTTAAAATTTCGAATTTAAATAAACGGGAAAATTAAATTACTTTTATTTATTCAGTGCATCTATTTTACTTTTCAGATATTTTAAATGTGTATCTTTTAGTTGACTTTTTACGAAAAATCCTAATGATATTGACCATCGTTAAAGTCTTTTGAGAAGCATACTGTATTTACTATATGCAATTCAAAGTTTTCATCGTGTAAACCGAATTTCAACATCTCCAAAAGAAAAATTCGTTTATTTTATGAATATCGTCGAAGATTCCGGTCGATGAAATCCGGAAACAGGAGCGGGAAAATTCTATACCAGGGCGGTTTTTCCGCCCAGGGCGAACTCTATACCGACTTTGTGCATAGGGGGAAATTATATGCAGGGACATTTTTCCCCCATTGAGGGAAAATCTATCCCGGGCCCGTTTTTCCGGGGGTGGGGGGGGGTCTATGCGGGGTAAGAGGCTATACTACAACACCGGTATAAAAAAAAAGCACATATTTTGTAATAAGTTATAGGCTGCTAATGTATTACAATACTAAATTGCATATATATACAGTTTGACGTGATATGTACATGCCAAATACATATACACGTTTTTACATATATGCATAACTGTTAGTATTTAGTTTATCATCACTATACATATATCATATTGTGTAACATAATTGTATGCCAACATGCTCAGTTGATCGATAAATTAAATCATACCGGTAGAAGCTGACAAAAAGCATGAAACGATTGCATAAATTGAAAGAAGGATGATATAGACAGGAAATCTACTTATTTCAGAGAAATTATCGCCAAAAATTTTTTTTAAAAAAGAGCGGGGTAAGTAGTGTCCATTCGTCAGGTGCCTGTGGAATTCACTGCCTAGATACCCGCCTGTATTCATGTAAATCATGTTTACATGGGGGAAACAATGGTACCATTTGAACATCAGTTCTCTAGTATATATCTTGCGTGTGTGCACTTAATGCTACGTGTGACGTGTGCAATATGTAAACAAAGAACATAAAATAATGTATATACTACCTGTAAAATATTGAGCCAATGTATAAAACACAGTAAATGTTGTCTACTTTCATTGTTGTTCATGTATTCATACATCATTATTTCAATTACAAGAACTGACCTTGATTTTTCCGATTTCAAAGTTGTAGAGCTGACATCTTCACGTCGTCTTTGCTGTGTGCGTAATAAGCGCTTTTTAGACGCTGATTCCAACCATACGACAAACTTCACCGGGGTATTTCTCATCATAATGCCTTGTCATGTGTTGCCAAATCAGTGAAATTTAACTTATTTCAAGCGTAGAATAAAGGCAATATAAACCCTTTCACGATCATTAGTCTTAAACTGAAGTGAGTATGCTGTATTGCATTTTCGAAATATATAATGTTTAATAAAGTCAATATATATAAAGTGATTGCAAATATGGTATACCTGTGCACTGGACACTTCTCTCACATTACCAGTATCATAGTGTTTTACAGCTCTGCCAATCCCTTTTAAATTGTTTATATTGTTGCCGGATTCTATTCTCCTTGAAATCATCAACTCATAAATAGTAGAAAACGATATTTTGAGACCCCTGGGTAGTGATTTTTGGTAAGCAACCGAACTAAAGGGGGGGGGGGGATATTTTCCTTTGCTTCAGGAAATATAGTTTCGTTTTGTGAACGAAAAACGACTGGAATGAGGGAAGAGACGGGCACTGGTGCATTGAGAATTTCACGTATAAGTTCGTCTTTTTCTTTCTTCTCTGTATTTATTGATAAATCTTTTGCCAACTCTTTGAGTGCTCAAACTCTCAACTTCTTCAAATTTCCGCGGGTCGCCATTTTAATGTAACTAACGTAAATGTAAACAAATGCCGTTGCCACTCGACGTGTCGAGTGCGCATGTGCGGAAATTATCGTAAAAGGGCTTATATTTTTATATGATCCTAATATTAGAGTTTGTATATGTGTATCCAAATATGGATTAATCAAGGCGGAGCAACTGTCATTACGTATCAGCTCATTATGATCTCATTTATCCTACCGAGTTCATTCGTCACCTTAAGTTCCCTGCGTTGAATACCTCCAATCTTACCTTGGTTTTTTTATGGTTTTGGTTCAATTGGACTTTAGAATAAAATATTTTATAAGAATTTTCCGATCTATTCCAATCTAATATTTGAACCCTCTTTATGACATTGAGGTCATGTTGTGAACAAAATTGAATTACATGTATTACCATGACATATTAATCCCTTGCAGAATTCATTTCCGGAGAAGAGGATTTAAAAAAAGAAATTAAACATCCACGAATTTTCATGAAGAAAGAGGCTTTCATAAAGACCCATCCTGTTGTCATTAATTCTGAATTATTTCCACGTTGTAAGGCATATTGTCATTCATTCGACCAAACTTGAATCCACTTTTCCTAATGATGATTAGTACTAAACGTGGACGAAATTGACCGAGTGGTTCTCGCGAGAATCAATATGTGATAAGTATTCAGTGACGGATTTAGTGGCGCAGCCGGCGCCCCCTCCCCCCTAAACAATTCAAATTTAAGGTAAATCGTGGTATATTGTTTAGAAAAATGTACTTAACAATAAAAGAAGCAATAATTTCTTCCACTCTCGGAGAAATAAATGACAAAATCTTTTGATTTCTTGAATTACTTTATTGGGAGAACTTAATTTTTTCCAAAAACCTTAAATTTTGTGTCATTTTACTAATTTCACCTTCTCAAAAATTATAGAACATAGTACAAATGACTTAACTAGGAGACATATTTCAAGCCCTATAAAATCTGTAAAATACAGGAGCATCCGGGGGCGTGGACCTCAAGGCGGTCCTCAGTCTCATAAAGTGGCGCGCCCCCTAACCACAATTCCTGGATCCGCCCCTGGTATTGGCCAATCAGACAAATGCAAGGTGAAAATAACGAACAGTGATCAATCTCATAACTCCTACAAGCAATACAAAATAGATAGTTGGGCAAACACGGACCCCTGGACACATCAGAGGTGGGATCAGGTGCCTAGGAGGAGTAAGCATCCCCTGTTGACAAATATCAGACTAAGTTGTTCATCAAAAATCGCTTGATCATACAAGTTTGAAGGAAATGAAAGGAAAATAAAAAAAAAATTAAAACATAACAAGCCCATCCACTATCCACACAGTGCTGGATTTCTTATACAGTCTTCCCCAACGGTACAGTTCGCATTCAAATTTGTCCAGCCTGCCTGGCATGTGGTGCAAGTAAATTATCAAAACATGTCCCGCATTGTTTAGGGCTTTGTCGACAGGGTGAACCAAGCCATCCATCTTCACATTTAAAGCAACTTAAAACATCATAGCATAGCCTGCATCCTTCTGCGCAGTCCTTATCACATTCCATACCGTATTTACTGTTGTTACAGCCATATAGACAATTCCCAGTCATGTCACACATCTTGTTTATACAATCACCACTGCACGGAATGTTACATGTTTTACCATAGCTAACATCATTACTACACACTGTGCAGTGTTTTTCAGATTCACAAGAGGAACAGTTTTCTGGACACTTCACGCATTGCGATCCTTTAAGAAACCGTGAACCTGCACATTTGTGACATACTGGAGTATCACTGTCCATAAAGGAGCATTGTGCACAATTTGAGATAGCTGCATTACATTCCTGATTACATCTATCGCCAAACCAACCATCCTTACACCCTTGACTGCATGTTTGATTACTTAGACATGTAAAGTTTAAACAGTTCTGGCTACATTGACTTTCACAATGACTACCATGTCTTCCAGCAATACAACGCTCACAGACCCCAGTGTCAATGTCACATACCGCATTTAAATCACAATATGGACTGCATTTCTGATCACACTGACTGCCAAAATATCCTACTGCACAAACATGACATTTAGCCGATTTCATTTCACACGAACCATTTCCTCCACATTCAGCAGGGCACTTCTCTGCACATCTTACGCCGAACCACCCATTTTCACATTGAGAACATCCGTATTCATATTGCTTGCATTGCGTACAATGTTCTGGACAGTTTTCATAGCATTGTTCCCCTTTGTATCCTGGTTTACACTGATAACAGGAACCGTCTCGAGAGCAGGTGTCTCCCATGCAATTTTCAGAACATAAAGTATTACAGAAATGACTGTAAAAACCTTTTGTGCATGAACCACATATACCTGTAGATCTTACACATCCTTGTTCGCAGTTTCCAATGCATGTATGTTCACAGAAATCACCGTAATATCCATCTTTGCAAACCAAACAGTTTTCCTCACTTTGTTTACATACCTTCCTATTACAATTAATTGGACATTGTTTAGAACAGTTTGATGTGAAGAAGCCTGGTTTGCATGTACAGTTTCCAGATACCTTACCACAAGATCTCTGACAACCAAATGAGCAGTTTTTCTCACACAGAGGTCCAAAATATCCATTCTTGCAACTTAAGCATTTGCCTGTGAGAAGATTACATCCACTTTCATCGCACGATTCAGAGCAGGTCTGGTTGCAAAATTTACCGAAAAAACCTTTTTGAGAAACACAATCCACTGCATTAATATTACAGTCAATTCCAGAACCGGTCGCACAAGCACTGCTGCAATTTTCACCGAAAGTTCCGTTGGTGCATTCTGATGAAAGGAAAGGAAATTAGAACTGAACATGACCAGTACTATAAATGCAAGTAGAAAAATCTATCTTTGTAAAATCATGAGTGCGTTAGTACACAAATGACAATAAATCGTAGATAATGATAGATAATTGCTGTCAATTATTGTAAGAATTTGTTACATCAATATTTTGTACGAAAATGGTGTTGGAACTTAAATATGTAAAACGGATAAAACGAAGGCCTTTACTTGGTTTTTGTGTCACGATGTTTCTATTTACAGTTTTTCAATTTCAATGCAAAACTTTAGGACCATCAGACTACCAGGGACAATAGATACTATCTATCTATTTTGTATTGCCTGTAGGAGTTATGAGATTGATCACTGTTCGTTATCTTCACCTTGCATACTGCAAAAGCATCTTTAAGAGTATAAGATTAATCTTACGTATAAAGAAAAACCTCGTACATTTCATCCTAAGTTATCGGTCCTCTTTTGATAACAAGACTTTCTTTAAATACTTCATTAGTAAATTTGGAAGTATATAATATGCTTGATAAACCAGCAAACTTTATTTTCTACTTCTCTATATAACATTAGAAAACACCGAAATAGCAAGCGCAAATTGTATGTATATGGCAATAATAAAAAAACCACTTTTATAGTCTCAACCCTTAATAATGTTTTCATTGCAGCAAATCTATGTATTGCAGTGTAGCTTAAAAGTAGACATATCAGAACTCTTCAATGCACGGTGTATTTAGGTTCTCTAATCTTTGATAATCGATTTTCAATGTCTTTGGAATCAAGACCGACTTTTATTTCATCTGGTGTAGCTTTGCAAATTACAAATTTATTGCCTGAACAAATATACATCTACTTGAGATTGATCAGTGTCTTGGCCAAATAACCGTGGTTCAGAGTTGTAAAACATTGTCTGGTCATAAGCAACATCTGTCGTGTGACATCTCCTATATTGAACGTCTGAGGTATGACAAGACACAGGGATTCGATTATCGTAATTAAAAGTCAAAACTAGGGGTCCTCTGAATATTACCCTAAACAAAGGTAAATTATCACGGTAAGAGGAAGCAAGGTAATCAATCAAATGTTGCATTTTACTAACTTTCTATTACAAAGTGAATTCCTAGAAACGAAAATGAGATAAATGACACACAAAAAATGGAGATCAATTTTCCACTCAATTTTTTTTTACAGAGGATGTTCCGATTAGAATATTTTAAGGTTTCCATTTACCTACATTATATGATGAGGCATATAGCCCTATTCCTAACCCAACAGTCAAATGTTTGACAATTTTGGTCAAAGGCCTACAATCTGTTTATCATTATGGACTAAGTTTATGTGAAAGATGTTCGGAGGTAAAATTAACCGAAAGTTTACATGTAATTCACTAACTAGTGTACATGTATATTTTGTATTTCCTACATCGATATATGCTGCACATAGCATTTGCAGAAAATTAACCATGGAATTTTGAAAAAGTTAAAGATACCCAAAATATCACAATAGACGACAACGATCACGAATTCACGAAGAATAAAATCACACTATTGAATCAGCATTTGACTCAGCAGTGCTATTGAAGAAGTTAAAACTTACCAAAATATCGAATTTCAAATATTTTTACACGTGTTTTCTCTGAAGAAACAATTTCAAGATATTTTCCAGAGAGCGGCTTATAACAGGTTATTGACACAGTTCTCTTCCCGGTGTTGTTGCTCTGGTCCAACTTGTTGCATATCACATTCATGGTCCTAACATACGCCATGTCTTTGATGTAAACTGTATAATTTACACCCCGCTCTAAAATATACAATATTTCGTAAAGTATTTTGTAATGATACTGTAACATCTTTCAGAAATATCACAAATAACAAGAAGTTTGTAGATTATATTACCGAGAAGAAGGGTGATGTCTAGTTTGTCTATTGTTATTGACTTATTTAGTTGGACTCTCAAAAATGGCTTATAGTCCTTATTCTCCAAAGAAGTTGAAAAATCTTCATCTAGTAATTTATTTTTATCGTCTTTATCATCTCCTGCTGCTGCCCGATATAACACGTTTCCTGAAATATAATATTGCAATGCTGATAGATTCACTTCTATACGTAATCGTTTTCATTAGCTGATAAATCAATTGAATTCTTGTCTTACGCCTTTGACAATTGTAGTCTTTGGATCCACCCCAACCAGGCAAACAAGTCGTACACTTCTCACTGCAGTCTACACAATGACAGACACAGGTGCCATTTCCAAAACATTGTCCTTAATGCAAAAAATTGTGTAAAAGAGAAATGAATAATGTTCGGATTTGTTTTCCTTATCATTGATTGGAAAATAAGCCTCCTTTGTTACGAAAGAGTAAACAAACCTTTTATAACTGTGACGAGGAATAACTGCAGTATTAGAATTAATTGAAATATCTCCATTTCCACAATTATACACTTTCACAATCCTTGACGGTAGTTAATATTTGTTTGTAAAAAAAAAATAGGTTACTCAAGTGTATGCTAAAATTACATATATGTTAAAACGCGATGTATTTTGATGGTATACTGTAAAATCTGGTCTATCCTCAAATGGGCCTGGTCCCACATTTTGGCTTCTTATTTGGCTCTAACCCAAATTTTGGCCTGGGCTCCAAAGTTGGTCTGGCTTCAAATTTCGTTTCTAAAAATATTTTTGAGTTCAACAAAAATGATGTTTTTTCAGAACTGTGACTAATTTTATTCATTTATTATTGGTTTTAATTTTTGAAAGTTATAGCAGATAGATATCTTTTCGTTGTTTTGTAAATGTGCACATTAGATTAATCATGTACTACTACCAATGTGATTGATTTTATCGAATATTTATTGATAAGTTTATTGATAGAATGATTTTCTTTTTCATTCCTAAATTATGCACTAGTTCGCACAAAAAAAGTATACACTACTGATGAAATAATTGGTTTATTGATCCTTTCTATAATCAGACAGATACTATCAAAGTTTCATCTATCATTATGTCAAATATGATTTCAAGAGCAGACACATTGAGAACAGGCCATGTGATCTTGCTTTCAATATCAAAATACCATAATGATTTAATATGTCTTTATTTAACTTAATTTCCAATGATTTTTAAAAAAAATCAAAATAAGCACATTAAAACATTTGCTAGCATAAATTTAAATTACTCGTTACAGAGTGCAGATACATATTAATAGGCAATGAACTAAATACGATGCCAAATTTATAGTTTTAGTGTTCATTGTTTTGTACTTTTCGTAGAATAAAATGATGTTCATCTCAGCATTGTAGATTCAATAGGATAGGTAGCACTAAAATGAGTCAGAAAATATGTGCATATAACCCAACCTGACATTCATTTTGCAATTAATTTTCAGTCCCTATAGGAAAAGTGACAAATTATTATGTAATAAACATGTGTAGTATTTGTTGTGCAAAAACTGAAATCGCATATATCATTGTTTAACTTCAACCTTGATTTCTCACAAGAACCATGCAGTAGAATTCTGTATTAAACTTATGTTGTAAATGTTCTGATATTCCATTACAATGTTACTGAACAGAAAATTATGAATTACGGAATAATTGCTCTTATCAATGAGAGTGAGGTCAGTATACCAGCAACACAACACTCTACGGTGATTGGTTGATTGATTGATGTTTTCCGCCACACTCAACAATTTTTCAGTTATCTGGTGGCTCCCAGGTTTTATTGGTGGAGAGAGAACCCAGATACAACGTACCTGGGAAGAGACCACCGACCTTCCGAAAGTAAACTGGGAAACTTTCTCACTTACCGGCGCGAGTGGGATTCGAACCCGCGCCGACCAGAGGTGAGATATCGTGTGATTTTGAGCGCGATGCTCTAACCACTCGGCCACGGAGGCCCCCTTTACGGTTATGATTCATCATTAAGCTAGAGTGCAAATTGTTACACTCAAAACTAATCTAATGATTTCACATCTAAAGCCAATAAAATATCAATGAAATCAATCATACATGTAATTCGGGGGGGGGATTAAGAAACCAATCATTTAATAAGTAATATATATATATATATATATATATATATATATATATATATATATATGTGTGTGTGTGTGGGGGGGGGGGTAGGTAGGTATTTTGGTACATAATGCAAGAAAAAGAAAGAAAATAATTTTATCAATAAATTGATCAATAGATATTCAATAAAATTTATCAGATCTGTAGTAGGTACGATTATTCTAATACGCACATCTGTCTGCTATAACTGAAACAATTAATAGATCAATGAAAATAATTACAATTCTAGGGGGGGGGAGGAATAAAAAAATTTTAAGATACAAAAAAATTTACGCGCCAAATTTGAGGCCAAGATAATTCTGAGCCAGGCTAAAATTTTGGTTGGAGCAAAATCATACGCCAAAATTGGGGTCAGGTCAATGGAGCCAGACCAGGTTTTATAGTATGTCGTATTTTAATATATATAATCACATGCTCCACACAGGACTTCCGATTAGTCATCAGCACTTGAATTTCATCTCTCTCTCTCTCTCTCTCTCTCTCTCTCTCTCTCTCTCTCTCTCTGTATATATATATATATATATATATATATATATATATATATTCCGCGACGGTCTTACTCTCTCAGTATCTGCACCAATAGTCGATGAGCTTTATTTGTATACACACCATTACAACTACATGTATGATTCACACAGCAATGTAATGGTGTACAGATATTTCACTATAGTAATAAATCAGTGAATAACAACTTCAGTAAATAACACAAATATTAATCTACATCGACTTTTCCAACATCAGATGATGTAGAATGCTCTTGAAATTTCTTTGGTTTCTTTGTTTTGAGACGTCACCAGCTATACGTAAAATAGCATACTTGTTCTGGGACTGTACCAGTGACGGTTCTTTAACGTACTAACGCCTGACATCACATCAGGCTGGACATATCCAAAAGACCGGCGACTCTCACTTCTAACTGCTGAGCGTTTGGCGAAGGCGTGGTCATTACCAAGTGTTACGTCATAAGTTGGATTCGCCCATGGCACGTGCGGGACTTGAATTCACGACCTCCAGGTCACGAAGCAAACGGTGTAACCTCTGAGTTATCGGTATGCTAGTAAAAGATGTTTTTATGTATTTGGTTACGTCCCTTTGAGAATTTTCACTTATATATTTTGCAGTTTTGCAGCTGTAGTTGAAGTGTCTTAAGTGTACATCTATCCATGACACTCAGAACCGTAGCATTGATGATTGTTTATCGAGCCAAAACTTTACGCGTCACGAAACCTCAGTTTTTCAAACATCTCATCCGAAAACCCACTACTCTCACCTCAAAATATCAACACTCTGCTGCGAAGGAACATATACAATTTACTTTTACATATATGGTTCCACATGGTGTGATACGAGTATCTAAACTACCACCTCCCAGAGCCACCGTGACAGGTGATCTAAAACAAATGATGCAGTAAAACGAACACAAGCCAAACTGCTATCCACGGATCCTGGAATTCATCAGATACATGGCTTTAAGCAAAAATTGGTTTCACACGAGTATCCGGTACAAAGGACACATGTAGATTAGTAAAGAGAAGACGCCATCAAAGTTCCGTCGGAAATTGTACGGAAAAAAAGGAAGAGTTAATTATAATGGCAGCAATAAAAAGAGTAACCATACTCAACATAAGTATGTATATTTGGATGGGAAATGGTTTATATATTTCATTTGCAGAAAATCCCCAAAACGAAGATGATTAATGCATATTATCAAATGTAAAATTACGCATGCAAGACTATGAAGTATACCGAAAATCTATTATACTGAATTAATGTTTGAATAAAGTTAAATTGTGATGACAACTTTTTGCTGTTGCTAAATCTGGAATGTAAAAGTGTTCATAATTGTAGGACATGAATGTGTTGGAACAATAAAAAAGAGAAGTGATTGAATTTCCCTGCGTCTATCCAAACATTTTTATGCGTCATGGACAGAGTATGTACAATGAAATAGTTTCAGCGTGGGCCTGAATTAAACACCCGAAGGCTCAAGTGAGCTTTTCTGATCGAAATTTGTCCATTCTCCGTCGTCGTAAACTTTTCTCATTTTCATCTTCTTCTCCAGAATCACTGTGCCATATTTCAACTAAACTTGGTACAAATCATCCTTGGGTGAAGGGGATTCACGTTTGTTCAAATGAAGGACCACTCTCTTCTCCAAGGAAAGATAATAGCGAAATAGTGAAAATACTTTTATTCAACGACTTTTAAAAATTATTCTTCTCCAGTACCACGGGTCCAATTTCAAGTGAAATAGTGAAAATACTTTTATTTAACGACTTTTAAAAATTATTCTTCTCCAGTACCACGGGTCCAATTTCAACCAAACTTGGCACAAAGCATCCTTGGATAAAGGAAATCAGGTGGGTTTTTTTTCAAATGAAGGGCCACGCCCTTTCCAAGGGGGAGACAATAACAAAATAGTGAAAATACATTGACAACTTTTAAAAACTTCTCCAGAACCACTGGAGCTATTTCAACCAAACTTGGCATAAAGAATCCCTGGGGAAAGGGGATTCTAGTTTATTCAAGTGAAGGACCACGCCTCTTTCCAAGGGGAGATAATCACAAAAATGCAAAATTAGGGTGGGGTCATTTAAAACTCTTTTTCTCAAGAAGCACTGGGCCAAAGCAGCTGAAAATTACATGAAAGCTTCCTAAAATAGTGCACATTCAGGTTGTGAACATCATGGCCCCTTGGGGTAGGATGGGGTCACAATTGGGATCAAAGTTTTACATTAAAAAAATTTGGAAAATCTTTCAAAAGTTTTCTTCTCAAGAACCACTGGTCCAGAAGAGTGGAGATTTACCTAAAATGTTCCTGATATAGAGTACATTCTAAAGTCTTCAGATCATGGCCCCCAGGGATAAAGTGGGGCCATAGTAGGGGGTGAGAATTTTACATGCAGGAAATTACATATAGGAAAATCTTCTCCAGAACTGGGCCATTTTCAATCAAACCTGATATAAATCATATTAAGGTGGAGGGAATTCAAGTTTGTTCAAGTGAAAGGCCATGCCTCATTCAAAAGGGAGAATGCATAATTAGGTTTGTGTCATTTAAAAATCTTCTCAAGAACCATCTGGCCAGAAAAACTGAAATATACATGAAAGCTTCCTGACAAATTGGAGATTCAAGTTTGTAGAAATCATAACCCCTTGGGGTTAGGGTGGAGCCAGAATAAGGGATCAAAGTTTTACATGCGAATGTATAGAGAACCAAACTTGACATAAAACATAAACGAAATTTGTTAATATGAAAGGCCATACCCTTATATAAGGGCATATGATAATTACTGAATTTGAAGCCAATTTTAATAATTAAGTTTGGGAATTAATGAATTACCTTTCAAGTTTTTTCTAAACAAAGCTGCTTGTATAATGGTAGTTTTGCTCAAGCTTGTTTATTGCTAGGAACTGCTGTCCAGGTGAGCGATACGGTCCATAGGCCTCTTGTTTATGTAATCATGTCCAAAGATAAGCACACACATGTACACAAACTGTACCAAAACACAATCCCCTTGAAGAATTAGTAATAAAATTTGCTATTTTAATATCTGATAAGTATAACCTTGTGCTTGTAAATGCAAAGTAAAAGACAGATCTGAGCACAGTTTAAAATTCAATCATAATGCATCATAAGTAAACTATAAAAGAAATAAGATGAATAGTGAATATTCGTTCAATATATTGATTTCTTTAGAACTAGATGAGCAGAAGATTCCATGACTGACATTCCATAGAGAGGTCTTGAGAAAGGGAGAAAGGAAACAACTTCCTGTGTAACAGCTGATGAACACTTATCATGACACGAGACCATTCTGATTTAGTAAATCGCTACATGTAATCCATTTCTCTAGGGAAATAGATGCATGTAGACAAGGACCTAGATGATACTGTTGGGTCAAGTTTCCGTGTCAGAAGACCATTTTAAGGAGGAATAACACACCAGAGAAATTATATGTGGATGAAAAGTGGAAAATATGAACAATGATATTTTGAAATTGGAAACTTTCAAATTTACTTATTGCAGTTTTAATAGAAAGTTATCTGGAAAAAAAAATTAAAAACCCCTACAATTCTCAAATCCATGATCGACAGATCTAACAGCAGTCAACATGTAAAATGACCGAGCAACCCAGTTAAGCGATCAATGTTAAAAGGAATATACAATTATTGCTGATATATGTTTTTAAATCGAAGCAGGCTACTGACAAACAAGTTCATGGTGCAGGGGTTCCAACAGCCTTGTTTAAACTCAGCATTTCGCAAATTCTATGGTCGTTAAAATGACACAGTTTGTCAATACAACCTATTATTGGGTCAAATGTTGTCTGGTGTGTTTCATGTCAATTGTTAGGTCTTTCTTAGCACACTGCTTTTGACTACGAATAACTCCTTTTACCTCATCAAGATATAGGGATCACGGCAGGTGTGACTGGTTGACAAGGGATGCTTACTCCTCCAAGGCACCTGATCCCACCTCTGGTATATCCAGGGGTCCGTGTTTACTCAACTCCCTATTTCGTATTGCTGATAGGAGTTATGAGATTGATCACTGTTGGTTATCTTCACCTTTCATGTTCATTTCAAGTTAGTCATTATGACGATGTAGTATACCTCCTTAATTAAAAACACCACAGAAGCAACAAGTCTTATGTCAGCATACCGAATAGAAAATTCTTTACTGAACAGTTGAAGGAAAATCACTATGACAAGAAAATGAAACAACTCTAATTAACGTTTTCTACCACTTGGAACCATGTCAGATTCTAAAAGCTTACATTATACACATTTGGTAGTACAGTGTCAGTTACAGGGCCCTCCTACTAGCTCTGGCTAGTGTGTTCGCCCTTTAGCTCGATTGGTAAAGCACTAGACTGTTGTGTCAGAGATCCCGGGTTCGATCCTCAGCAGATGAATATACCAGTCCCTGTTACATTTGGCGCCATGTTTAAATTGTTAGGACTCGGGTAATCTCTGGTGGATTAGAGTGATTGCCCCCAGAACGTCTCCCCACAAGTGTTGGAACTCTGGAAGAGTCAGGGCAATTCTATATTGCGTATAATAATGCTGACTAGGTGTGTGTATTTTATTTGTGCATGATTTTACTTGATAAATAAATAACAATGGTGTTGTTTGTGTAATTAGTTTTTCAGTAATACTGTAATGCATATTTGCTGAATAAATTACTATGTTAAAAGGAGCTGTTCTGTGTTATTATTAAAGATTAATTGATTCACAGAAACTTGTAAGAATTTATGTAAATCATGTGTACTGATACTTGAAACTTTATGTATCGGCATGTGGACATTCTAAGTATTAGTAGTGTGGAAACTTTCAAATGCGGCAGGTATTTTTTTTTTTTTACAATGGATGTGTACTTGAATTTCTGCAGACTTGTGCCCATTGAATCTACATTTTTCAGTGATTCAAGTTTATTGAAGGAAAGGACCATGTGGAGATAGTTGATAAATAAATAATAGTGAAATTATAGTGGTATACATGTACACTATATTTACAAATATAGTGGTTTGGACTATATGGACCATGGCTATCGGCCTGGAGAGCTCAGTGATTAGAGCACCTGACTAGTAATGCAGGGGTCTTGGGTTCGAGTCATGGTCCAGTCAGTTTCCCCTTCCATGTTACACTTTGTGCTGTTGACCACCCCTAGACTTGCAAGTGACAGTCCTGCCAGTGGCGAAGGAATCTGGGTTGTGCGTCATCAATGAAGACGCCAATTTAAGGAGGAATGAATGTTTTGGTTTGTGCTATGAAAGGTGAAGATAACGAACAGTGATCATCTCATAACTCCTATAAACAATACAAAATAGAGCGTTCGGTAAACACGGACCCCTGGACAAACCAGAGGCTGTATGGACAGTAGATTTTGACCTGGATATCTCAGTGGTTAGAGCGCTTAACTTTAATGCAGGGGTTCAGTTTCATTCCCGGTCCAAACATTTATTTTCCTTACCTGTTATACATTGTACCAAAAAAAATCTAAATAAAAGATAGGACACACAAAAAGACAAAAATTGTTCACAATGTAAAACTTATATGGTACCAATTTCGATGCACCAGATGCGCATTTCGACAAATAATGTCTCTTCAGTGATGCTCAACCGAAATCTTTGAAATCCGAAATAACTATGAAGTTTTAGAGCTAAATATAATTTCTCTGAATTTATTTAACCTCTAGAGATTGGCCTCATACCGGTTTATACAATGAAATACACTTGTATTCCATTATACCGGTAGAAGTAATAAAACAAAACATGAATCAAAATTGGGATGGGATAGACAGGGAATCCACATATTTGAAATTATCGCCGCAACAACAAAAAATCCAGAAAGGGGTGGTGATAATGGTAGTAGTGTTTATACTTAGGTGCCTGTGTAAGATGGAGAGGGGGTATTTATGAAAATAACTGACTTTGCATATAGAATTAACGGAATCACTAAAATATTATTCGTTTGAGTAGAACTTTTCAGAACATCTAATGAGACAGCCTCTTCTGTTGGATCCGTTTTCAGTGATTAAAATTAAATGCCAAGAAATCTTTATTCAATCAAAAACATAAACCTACAATAATGTTTGTTTGGTGGGTTTAATTTTATGTTTTCCGCCACACGCAACAATTTTTCAGTTATATGGTGGCGCCCAGTTTTTATTGGTGGAAGAGAGAACCCAGGTACAATGTACCTGGGAAGAGACCACCGACCTTCCGAAAATAAACTGGGAAACTTTCTCACTTGCCGGCACGAGCGGGATTAGAACCCGCGCCGACAGAGGTGAGAGGCCGTGTGATTTTGAGCGCGATGCTTTAACCACTCGACCACGGAGCCCCCCCCCCCCCCCCCGCCCACCCCCCTACAATAATGTATACATCATGAGTGATTTTGCTTGAATGAATAGTGTACACTTTAATGTATTAAAAAATTACGGGAACTTAAAATTATTCGATTATCCGTTCATTAGCAGACACACCTGAGTTTCGTAGTCGTTACGGTGCTTCTAATGACGTAGAGATATACTTAAAAAGGCAACCTATAACTGAATGTGACGCAAATAATGTGGCCGAAGCAATATTTTTTCTTCTTCTATAATCATGGAAAAATTGAGAACATCGAAAATATCAGATGGATATCGTATTTAAAAATATATCGAAGTGTCAGATCATTGGTCTCAGGATGGGGGTGTCCTTCGTTGAGTGAAATGTATATAAGTAAATATAATTATTAATATTCATAAAATGATAAATATGGGCTTAGTCAAAACTAATATAATTATAGCTGACACTGAGCACCTACACAATTTTATGCTGATCATGCTGTAAACTAATCGCAACTTCTCGGCTTTCCGGAAAGGCTCGAGAATGTACGATTGGTTGTAGGATGTTGCCTCGTTCTAAGCGCTTCGTTCTGGAAATTTCCAGAAGGCTGATTCAAGACTAAAATGACGGATTGAAGAAAAAACAGGCATATTTTATTTATTCAACAATCATCAAACCTGATTTCTTCTGTAAGATCAAAATCAAGCATCGCAAATCAACATACTTACTTCATATCGTATTATCTTAAGTTGTCATGAAAAAGAAGAAGAGAAAACTGGCTTAACTCCACCAAAGCGTGTTCTGCCACTCTACTCTCATTTTGCTATATCGAAAACGAAAGTAGGTTTCTAATACGCCGGTTTCGAGATACGACCGAGTTATTTCCCTTTGGAGAACTCTCGTACATAGTAAGGCACGAAAGAATTTGTTTACACGCGGGAGTGGGACAGATATTCATCACAGCGTAAGTGAATGTACTCAGTAAGTTTCTCATACGCTGTTTGGTCACCCGAATTCGACTGATACACAAACTAATTAAGTGATAAGTATTTAGGGAGTAATTAAATACAGAGAATTCTTATCCTATCACTTTATTTCGCAGGTCATAAGTACCATATCCAAGATATTTCTTGCAAATATGACATTGTTTATATGTTTCCACTTCGGTAAAACATTTCTTTCGATAGTATTTAGTATTTCCCACATTTACATATTTAAAGAGAAGCCGCTTTTAATACATTTCATCGTCTTCCTCGTTGGCTGTATATCCACTCTGTCCCACTTAGGCATTCAAAGTTCCACTAAATGCACCTCCTATACAGAAGAGTTCGTATCTCGAAACTGGCGTATTGATTTTACGATATTTACTAATCAAGTTAGATTCTATTATAGTTTACGGACTTAACCTCACATATTAAACAATTATACGTTCAAACAGTAACTCTGCAGCAAGGATTTAAGAGTTTATTGCCAAAATTTGTTAATTTATAAGCATAGATATTCAGTACACATCATTGAATGGAATATTGTATTGGGAATACTAGTAGAGAATTTCCCGATGTCTCATTACTGATAGGATATAAAATATTCATAGTTAACATTTAACAATACCTCTTTTTCTGTTTCTTCTGATCTATCTATAGAAGTGGTTAAAGAACACTGGGAAGAATTCAAAAAGTGATGGGTATTTCGATAAAGAAATGAAACAAACCTGTAAGAAAATGTAAAGAACTCCACAAAAATACTGGCCGAATTAATCTGAATTCACACAAATATGCGAAATTATGTAAAATGTTTCAAAAACTCTGTAATGAGTGTATGGTTTGTGCAATACACTGATACAACTACAATGTGCAAAGAAAATATATCAAGGCGCTCAACAGTATATTTTCTCCTAGCCACGACTGAAAAGGAACAATGGTACATGGGTTTGAGAAACATTGAGGTGGTTCAGATCGTGGCCTGCGTAAAGCAATAGTTTTATAACTTTATTGTCATTTATTGGTATATGGCGGATTCAGACTGTGTGAGTGTCAATTGCTACTTTAAAACATTTTCCCCAGTTGCATATAGAATCAATGCATCCAATAACCATTAGAAATAGTATACATTATATCATGTTTAGATGTTCTACACAATAGACAAAGGGGTTTGCAACGTACACTTTTTATGATTAATCTTTCTGTAATACATGTACTTCAGTATACTACCTGAACTCTTGTTTTTAGATGCAGATGTACACCTCCTTGAAGATAGAAATGTTTCATTGAAAGGTGAAGATAACGAACAGTGATAAATGTCATAACTCCTAAAATCAATACAAAATTGATTCTACCATTCAGAGGTTTCCCTTAACACATGTCAAGATCTGGACACCAGGGAATATATCTAGAACAGACCAGTTCTTCGTGACTCTAATGAAACTGAGATTGAATTGTCCCCATTAGGATTTGGCACAGTGCTTCAACACCAGTAAGAGAACACTGCATAATATTGTGACTACGCATATTTTTTCTTTGCACACTTCTGGTTGCCAAACTCTCTATTTTATATTGTTTATAGAAGTTATGAGATTGATCACTGTTGGTTATCTTCACCTTTCATTCTACCAGGGCATAATTGCAAATAAGATTTCTGATTTCCTTCCTCCTGAAATGCAAGTCAAATTTTGGTGATTTCAATTTCTCTCACCTTGTGATCGATGCAACTAAAGTGAGCTAGGATGTTCCAGGGCAGAATATCTTTGCACAATCGCAAACCTACAGTTCTCCGACATACGGGGTAATCAGTTACAAATAATGTAATAAACGTAATAGAACTACGTATATAATGTTTAGAAATAAATCATTTATTTCACACCATGTGGTCTAAGAGTGTATAAGTGATCATATTTGTCCAAGTAAATGACTTTCTTATTTTTTATTATCAAAATGTTATTGTTTGTAAAGCTTGATGTTCTTGGAATTGAAACTATGCATACCTAATAATAAAAATAAATCCTTGTCAAACTATTAACTTCATATTTGATGCATATAAGAAATAAACAGAAAAATAACATAATGTATGCAATAATTACATGTAAAATTCATGTTAGTGCTTAAACACTAGGTTTTACGGTTTTGTTTAAATTTCAAGAGCTTGTCTTGTATTCTTAGTATATAATGGATATAAATTTGATTTATAGATATGACTCCTGGGTCGAGGCCTCTGCTGGTGGACTGTTAGTCCCCGAAGGTCTCTACAGCCCAGTAGCTCAGTACTTGAAAATACGGATGTATATTTAATTGCTGTTATAAAATTTAGAAATTCATTTCAAAATTAAGGATTATCTCCCTCATGCATAGCTCTTATCCTTAGACGAATTTGACTCCACTTTTTTTTGGCACACTGTTTCCCCCTGTAATACCTCTAAAACTATATTTCGGATTTCAAACATTTCGGCTGAGCATCACTGAAGATACATTATTTGTCGAAATGCGCATCTGGTGCATCAAAATTGGTACCGTATATATATATATATATATATATATATATATATATATATATATATATATAAGCACTGAAAAGGCCACGACACTGTTGCTTATTTAAAACTCAAATTTTCCACGCAATATTGGTGACAAGAGTGATACACTGTTGTACTGAGTGATAAAAATGGTGGTGGTTTCGTTGTAAAGCGTGTTTACTGACTATGGTTTAGAGAGTTTGTACCATGGTCGGGTCGGGATGAAAATAGAATTATTCTTGAAAATTACAGAAATCAGATAAATTTAGAGGGAAAACTTACAAAACAATGTGATTATGGAATAAAATGATGGGAAAATAATTATATGGAGTGATTAAGTTCAAAACAATATTAGGTAGTCCGTACCATTGATGATTCGGATATGGTGAACAGCGAAAAATAATGATTGCCAGAAGAACACGATTAAACAACAAACAAGGTCAATCAAAAGACACAGATCTAGCATTAAAATCAACAATCGAATAGGTGAATGGGAGAGAAGTCTAAGGAAAAAGATTCAGTATTATTTTTCAAGGTAATATCTTTTTCAAGGTCAGACAAATTAAAGCCGCATTCTAGAAATTATGATATCGCAACATAAAGACCTATGCGAATCCGAACTTATGTTGATTTAGAATAATGTTTTACTTTAGTGTAGAGGTCTTAAGATGATATATTAATAAAATACTAGTCTTCAATGTCAATACATTTTTTTTCTTATTATCCCCCCCCCTTTTTTTTTTTAAAAAGCCGCAATGTCGAGAATAGAATATGAGAGGGAGAGAGAAAGAGCTATATAAATTCATAATTGTAATGATTTCTTATGATGATCTAACATAATTAGGAAGTATTGAAGGTCAAACAATAATCGCAATTTTGGGAATCCTCGTTATGGCTAAATAAAGAAACTCAAGGTTAAATAAAGGAACTCAAGGTCAGAGCCTTGAAACCGGGGAAACGAATTGTATTTATATTAATCATATAAAATAAGATATCTTGTCGGGTGAATTTTGGCGATTAGGCTATGGAAACTGATTTTAACTAAGGGTTTATCCTGGATTCCTGCGCATGAAATCATTCAAATTATTCATTCCACCTGGACGGAATGATTTCAAACGGTGCATCCAGGATTTTTCTGTACTCTTTCTCTCTGCATCGGTCCATATTGGGTTATGATCAATAACAGCCACTTGCATGTCTTGCCAAATGTGACCTTCTTTGTTGAAATGTTCCCCTACAGGTTCGATCACGCGTTTGGTTTTGATGGTTGATCGGTGGTTGTTGGTCCTAAGTCTGATGTTTGTAGTTTCCCCAACATATTGTTATCCACATTGTTTACAATTGATGAGGTATATGCAGTTGTTGGTTTTACAGGAGAGTTGACCCAATATTTTATACGTTTTTCCTGTAGTGAAGCTTTGGAACGTTACTGAATTATGGCTAAATTTGCAAAGCAAACAGCGCTTGTCAGAGCAAGTTGAAAAGCCTCCATTGGGTTACCACTATGTCCTTGATATTCCTGAGTCGTCTGAAGGACACCATTGGTGGCTCACCAAATTCTCTTGCCAATCTAGGATTATCCAAGAGTTTCGGGAAGTTATCCTTTAGGATTTTGTTTAGGTCCTTCAATGTAGGGTGGTAAGTGGTGACTAGCGGTACTCTACAGCATTTCGTTTTCTCCCTATACTGCAACAGTGAAGACCTGTCGATTGTTTTAACCTCATCAATGGCATTAGTGACAGATAGCGGCTTGTAACCTCGTTTGCATAAATGAGACTTCAATTGTTGACCCTGTCGTTCATAGGATTCCTCACTGGAACAGATTCGCCTGGCACGAATGGCTAGGCCTTTCGGTAAACCCTTGAAAATGTGATGTGGGTGACAGCTGGATGGCATTAGATATAAATGGGCGTCGGTCGGTTTGGTATGGAGATCAAATTCAATTTCACCATTTCTAAGAGTGGGTTTTGTATCAAGAAATGTATTGGTGGTATCTGAAATATCCACTGTGAACTTAATATTATGGTGAAATGAATTCACAAAGGACACAAAATTGTCCAGACTTTCTCTTCCTTCGACCCATTTGATTTCTATGTCATCGATGAACCTACGCCAACTGAGGGGTTTAGTGGGTTCTTGTAGCAAAAGTTGTTTTTCTAGTCTATCCATAAATATGTTAGCATACGAAGGTGCCATTTTAGTTCTCATGACCGTACCACTTACTTGGAGGTAATGTTCCCCATTGAACATGAAGTTATTGCGTTTACGTAGTTGTGTTAAGTAGGGCCATAGAAATATGTCAGGAAAAAAGCGTTATTAAACAGATCAATTTGTGACAAATTCTGTAAACACAACCCTTTTATATATATAAACAATATGTATATATCATTAAGTGCATATTGACCTCTTATACGTTTTTCACCAGACCGACAGTCTCTACGTCAACTCTGTATCACGTGATCAAATATCAAGATAAAAACGTATCGTGTATGTATAAATCGTAGAATTGGCACGATATCCAGATATCAATGCAAGTTGAAGTTAATATAACTTCAAAGCATATTAATATCTTAATTTGAAAAGTGCTGAGAGCAAGTTTATTGTGACTTGCAACATGTCTAATTTTTGCATTGAATATGTAAGATGCAGCGATTTTTGCACATACGAAGTTGAATCTACCCTGAAAAAAATATTTTCTGTTGAAGCCAGAACTTGCTCCCCTAACTTTCCTTTGGTACTGAAGTTCACATGTCACATAAATGAAACATCTTTCACTTAAAAACCTCGGGGTGCCGTGCCAATGATGAAATTTTTATGTACGGAAACCCTGTTTATGCAAATGAGTCCATTGTGAAAGTAACTATACGTGTAGATTAGGGGCGATATCAATATCACAATATAATATGTATATAACTTTAGCATGTATGCTATATAAAGAAGAAATTGAAACTTTTTCAATATCAAAGAGAATTAATATAACCCATTTGACAGAAACTTTTACGCGATTGCAGTTTACCGTTTGACAGCGGTGGTAAATAACGAAACAATATTTTGACATTTCCAACCACAAAAGGACTGTAGATATGTACGTCATGACCTTCGTCATGACGTAATTTTCATTGTGACGTCGTGCAATGTGCCAGTGCGGTAAAGTATATTTATGTACAGCACTGGTATTAAAAATTTTATGGGGAAAGCCTTAACTCAACCGCGTAAGTATATGTTCTAAAAGTTCAACCAAGGAGTCCGTGGACGGTATTTGGTGTTTTCTACATTGTATCACTCTTGTCACCAATGCAGTTTATCGATACTTGTCGTTTTTGCGTGTTATTTGTTTATGTAATATATGTCTCTTGATAAAGACGCTGGTTGCGTCGAAAATTCGAGTTTTAAATAACCAACAGTGTTGTTGCCTTTTCAGTGCTTTTATAAATTTCTTTACTGGCCTTGTATCGTCTCAGATCTGACACTTTAAGAAAGTAGGGTGTTGTTGGGTTTTTGTGTTTATATATATATATATATATATATATATATATATATATATATATATATATTCATAGAAATTCATTTCAAAATTAAGGATTATCTCCCTCACGCATAGCTCTTATCCTTAAATGAATTTGACTCCACTTTTTTGGCACACTATTTTCCCCTATAATAGCTCTAAAACTTCATTGTTATTTCGGATCTCAAAGATTTCGGTTGAGCATCAACCGTGTGTGTGTGTGTGTGTGTGTGTGTGTGTGTGTGTGTGTGTGTGATATAACCCTATAATAAAGTCTTAGATATTGTATAAATCAGTTTTCTGTTTTTATATATCAATAATGAATTGGACAACATATCTCTAGTAGAATATTAATGCAAAATCTTTTTCATAATTTTATACATGTATGTACAATTAAGTAGTCACATGCAGTATATGAATAGAATAAAGTAATTTAAAATTACCAAAATACATTTCACACTACTCTATAATAAATGCTTTCTACCAACATTAATCCTGAGCAATATATGGAATGACTTCCAAAAATAAAAGTCTGTTAGTGTTGAAAAATTTGAGTTATGGGTGTTGTCTTGAAGTATTCTGACATTACCCATGTCTTTTGTGGTCCACAAGACAAATTACATGCTGAGTTGTCAAGGATGTATAACTGTCCCTGAACCTAATCACACTATCTGAGGTCTTCCTTTCGTTTGTATAATTTTCTTTCATCCTGTATTTGGTTCTTTTTAATATATAAAAAAAACTTCATATCAAATGCTTAATATAGGAATGATATAATGCAATCAATGGTTGACAAAATACTAAATACACATATTAATACTGAAAACAAAGTGTTATGACAAACAATGAAAACTTACGCAAAGTAGAGTCGTTGATTCTGTCCTCTAGAATATCATATTTCTTGCACTGAAGGGGCATTTGACCTCCAATATATCAGGGTTTACGGTCATGCTTTCAAGTATATTGGTCAATTCTACAAGTTGGTGGTTGCAAGCATGTGTGACCCCAAGGCCTATTAGTCCATGAGGACTAACTCCCAATATCACACGTTCAAACACCACAAAAACAAAACAATTTAGTTTACATAAACATACATGTATATAAAGAGGTGTTTGTTCTCTCTCCGTAATTGTTTGTATAAGTAATGAAGCGAACTTCACTTTCCTATGTTACCTCCAAAGACGCTTTCTAATTTTATTGTCTACTATCTCTCCATTGACTGAATTTATTTATCTTCTGATTTCATTATGACGATGTTGGATATATTCATGTTCCACCTTTCATTCCATTCATATACCATCAAAGGATCAGTATTTTGTTCTCGCAGTCGCTTCATCCCTCAAGTCCCATAGTATAGCCTTCTTTGTTGACAGATTGTACATATACCGTAAGAAGCAGGAAATAAAATGATGGAGAGATCTGAAAACCCACATCAGCAGTTTCTTAAATAAAATTACTTGCATATATTTAAATTTTAACGGAACAGCTTGAAACATGATGTATTACTTTGGCTTCTTATGGCAAAAAGTACTACATGAAATTTGATGCTTTTAAACCGAAAATAATTTGTGTGGCAATGAAACTTCTATATTTTGAAAGATTATGATTATTATTCAATTCAATATTTTTTCTACACACAATTCTAAGATTTTAAATATTCTACATAAGAGCAAAAATATACACTATAAATAAAGTGTCAGTAGGAAAAAATAAAATAAAACCAAAAAGAACAGAAATCAGTTACCATCTATAAAAATTAAGACTTGAAAATATACCAAAGTTTATTCACTTTTAATTTGCTAATACTTTTTTATATCTACGGATGAAATCTTCAAAAATACGTCAATTAGAAAAAGATATATCAGATAAATCTAATTGCTTGATGACTAGTACTTACAATTACCAATAATATGATTAATTTAGTAATTTCTATCAATTTCGATCGGGATCGGTACTTTTTTCTCTAGTTTGAATATAGTGATTTTATCTAAAATTTTGTCATTTCATTTCAATTTCTTTTTTATAATATATTTCTTCGATATCTCTCTTTTTTAACTGGCATGTTTTTTAAAAAGATTCTATCGGTAGATTTAAAAATGTTAACAAGGTGAAGATAACGAACAGTGATCAATCTCATAACTCCTACAAGCAATACAAAATAGATAGTTGGGCAAACACGGACCCCTGGACACACCAGAGGTAGGGTCAGGTGCCTAGGAGGAGTAAGCATCCCCTGTTGACCGGTCACACCCGCCGTGAGCCCTATATCCTGATCAGGTAAACGGAGTTATCCGCAGTCAAAATCAGTGTGCCAAGAACGGCTTAACAATCGGTATGAAACACGTCAGACAGCATTTGACCCAATGCGAGGTTGTATTGATGAACTAGATCGTTATAACGACCATAGAATTTGCAAAATGCTGACTTCAATCGAGACTGTTGAAATCCCTGTACCATCAACTTGTTTGTCAGTAGCTTACCTCGATTTAAAAACTGACTATACCCTGAACAAGCTCTTACATATCGAATCAGTTGAGATATATAAACACCATATGCAGGTGATAATGGAATATTGCTACATAAATGTGGGAAGTTGACGATGGAGAAGCTGAAATCATCCCGTTTGTCATACAGTTGAGTTGTTAGTTTGCCGTTAATGTCTACTTTCAATAAAATATCTAAGTATGAAGCAGAAGTGGATAACTCTGTGGTGTCCTTTATTTCGAGCTCACAGGGATATATCAAATCGACATATGAATGAAACCTATCATTGTTTATAGACAAAACGTCATCGATATATCTAAAAGTCGAATTGAAGGTCACAGCGAGAGATTTTTTCTTCTCACGTAGAAGTTTTTGAATAAATTCTGCTTCATATGAATATAAAAACAGGTCAGCTAACAAAGGAGCACAATTCGTGCCCATGGGAATTCCAACAGACTGTTGGAAGACCTGATCACCAAAGACCACGAAGATATTGTCAATGAGGAACTCTAGCATATTTTTTATTTCAACTTCAGAGTACTTGTGCAAATACAATCAGGTTCAACACAATCTGTATATATTTAGCTATAAAGCTGTATGGCTAACAAAATCTACTTGAAACAACTTGATTTAGCTATTTCATATCTTTTATCAGATGGATTTGTAAGAGCATAAAAATTAAATTTTACTGAGTGAAAATATTTCATCATTGTACTCCACAAAACACATTGTGAAAAATACTTCAACTATGTATAAAGATGTTCCAAAGTTATTTTGCAACTTTATGGCTATGCCATTGCATTTTAGAAGTTCAGTCTAAACTAGCTTAATCAATTCATTTCAAATAGCTTTGAAAAGCTATATATGAAAATTGCAGGATATAAGACATGGGGTGAATAACATTGGGCACATTAACCTAATAAATAATACATGTCAAACTATGATACGAGAATCTTAAAGTTTAAGTTTTCTTTTTTAAAAACATGAGATCGAATATTCAATGTCGGTTAATTTACACAATATGATTCCCACAACGCTTATAAATCACATATTCAATTGAATTCGACTTCGCAATATTCAAAACAATAGTAAACACACTAACCTTTATATGCAGCTGTCACATCTGAATTTTCCTGTAAATGTGCCACTTGGTCCTGCATCAGGGAAATCAATGGGCAACACACAATTATTTTCCCAATATTGCTACCCATCTCTCTCTGGACAGGGATTAACATCTGGAAGGGCAGAGATTTTCCAAATCCAGTCGGGAGGACCGCCATACAGTCTACCCTGTCTAACAGACACTGTAACACCTGTCGTTGTTCGCGTTTTAAAGTTTGGATATTAATTTTTTTCAACACGTTTTCAATCGCCTCGCTTGTACTGTCTTTCGCCGCCATTTTCCTTCAACAACCAAACGTAATTTGTACAACTGATTCTCATTTGTCACAAAGGGTTCTTCCGTCTTCGCAATGATTGGACGATATTTTTACATAAATTTGACCTCTGACGTGACCCTCTATGGGAAAAGAGTACCAATTCATTTCCCATAGACCTCAATGTTAACCTTTGACCCTCTCACTAATTAACTATATCGATTTTAAACAAATGACCGCAAACATTTCAAAGTTCATTCCAAGTGTTGATAAAAAATGACAAAAAATATATAGGGTCCCGTGCCTTTTATAGGCCATATTTGTACTTTTTTACAACACATAGCAATCTGCAGTAAATTACACACTTCATATTAAGCACACCCCTATCATGGTAATTTCCTCAGTCATTTCTCGATTTTGTGCGATAATTTTTCATCCTGACAATTAATTTGAACCTCTATAATATTTCTTTCAATTCCAAATAATTTCACTCTTGATATTAGCCAATCACGCAACA
The DNA here is from genome assembly GCF_947568905.1 of Ostrea edulis. NCBI lineage: Eukaryota > Metazoa > Mollusca > Bivalvia > Ostreida > Ostreidae > Ostrea > Ostrea edulis. Next base: position 23,991,809 of record NC_079165.1, on the reverse strand, counting down.
CCTAGACATTTATACCTCCGCTCAATCTTGGGTAAACTCCGTCCGGGTTACGCATACGGGGGTTTGGTACTCTCATTCCTATAGGGATGTTGTTAGATGTTATGTATGCGAGTACGCGAGCGGATCTAACATCTAATTTTAATTAGATTGCTACTGCACAAACATGACATTTACCCGATTTAATTTCACATGATCCATTTCCTCCCCATGCAGCTGGACACTTCTCAGCACATTTTAGGCTGAACAACCCATTTTCACATTGAACACATTCGTTATCATATAGCTTGCATTGCGTACAATGTTCTGGACAGTATCCAAAGCATTGCCCCCTTTGTGTCCTGGTTTACACTGATAACAGGAACCGTCTCCAGAGCAGGTGTCTCCCATGCATTTTTCATGAAGTATTACAGAAGTATTACAGAAATGACTGTAAAAACCTCTTGCACATGTACCGCAGATACCTGTAGATCTTACACATCCTTGTTCGCAGTTTCCAATACATGTATATTCACAGAAATCATAGTAATATTCATATTTGCAAACAAAACATTTTCCCTCAATTTCTTTTTTACATACCTTCCTATTACAATTAAATGGACATTTTTCAGAACAGTCTGATGCGAAGAAGCCTGGTTTGCACGTACAGTTTCCAAATACCTTGTCACAAGATTCCTGACAACCAAGTGAGCAGTTGTTCTCACACAGAGGTCCAAAATATCCATTCTTGCAACTCAAGCATTCACCTGTGAGAAAATTGCCTCCACTTGCACCGTACGATTCAGAGCATGTCTGGTTGCAAAATTTACCGTAGAACCCCTTTTGACAAACACAATCCACTGCAGTAATACCACAGTCAACACCACAATCTAACACACATGCGTTGCTGCAATTTTCACCGAAAGTTCCTTTGGTGCATTCTAATGAAAGGAAAGGAAAATTAGAACTGAACATGACCGATACTATAAATGCAGAGAAATCGATCTTTGTACAATCATGAGTGCGTTAGTACATAAATGACAATAACTCGTACAGAATGATATATCATTGCTGTCAATTGTAATGATAATTTGTCACATCAATATTTTGTACGAAAATGGTGTTGGAACTCGAATATGTGAAACTTATAAAACGAAGGCTTTTACTTGATTTTTGTGTCGGGATGTTTTATTTTTCGGTTTTCATTTTCAATGCAAAACCTTGGGACCATCAGACACATACCATCTGCAACAAAAGGCAATATATACTGCAAAAGCATCTTTAAGAGTATAAGATTCATCTTACGTATCAAGAAAACACCCCGTATATTTCATCCTAAGGTATCGTATCAGTCTTCTTTTGTTAATAAGACTTTCCTTATATATAGTGTACTTTATTAGTAAATTTGAAAGTATGTGATATGTTTGAAAATTATGTGACTAGAAGACAAAACTTTATTTTCTACTTCTATATAACATTAGAAAAAACTGAAACAGCAAGCACAAACTGTATGTTTCTATCTGACAATGATAGGGGAAAACAATTCTTATAGTCTCACCCCTTAATGATGTTTTCATTGCAGCACATTTATGTATTACAGTGTAACTTAAAAAGTAGACACATCAGAGCTCTTCAATGCACGGTGTATTAAGGTTCTTTAACCTCTGATAATCGGTTTCCAATGTCTTTGGGATCAAGACCGACTTCTGTTTCATCTGGTGTAGCTTTGCAAATTACAAATTTATGGCCTGAACAAATATACATGTACTTGAGATTGATCAGTGTCTTAGCCAAATAACCGTGGTTCAGAGTAGTAATAAACTGTCTAGTCATAAGCAATATTTGTCGGCTGACATCCCCTACAAGTATATTAAACGTCTGATACACGATAAGCAACATCTGTCGGGTAACACGATTCTCGGAATTGAAAGTGAAAATCACGGGTCGTCTGAATATTACCTTAAACAAATGTAAATTATCCAAAAAAAAATTAAATTTTGAAAACGTTAATAATGCCCAAACATTACAATAGACAACAACGATCAGAAACGGCGAAGAATACGTCACACTATTGAATCATCATTTCACTGAGGAGAGCTAATAAAGAATTTAAAACTTACCAAAATATTGAATTTGAAATATTTTTAGACCTTTGTTCCTTGAAGAAACGATTGAAGAAACGATTTCAAGGTATTTTCCTTAAAGTGGCTTATAACAAGTTATTGACATAGTTTCTTCTCGATGTTGTCGCTCTGTTCCAACTTGTTGCATGTCACATCATTAGGAAAAACGGGGCCGGAATATACATCCACCCCTCCCGGAAAGATAGGCCTAGCATAGAATTTCCCCCTAGGAAGAATTAACCTGGGCCCAATTCCCCCCCCCCCTATATATTCCAGTATAGAATTTCCCCCTAAATGACAGTACGCTCCCTTATATTTTAGCTATGTATCCGTTTCCAGTTCTATTACTAGAATTCTCTTGCTTATCTAGACACAGGAATTCTTCTTATTATTTCTTTAATTTTGAGCAGGGTCTTGTGTATAGCAATCATCATCTTATGTTTTTTAAAGGAAATTATTCACATTGTGTAATTATCAAAATTCATTCAGACATCTCAAGTCTTTGCCGTTATTTACTAGTATATAACACTTGAAATGGTGAAGCTGGAAAGAAGTTAATGGGTTTTTTATTTAAAATTTCGAATTTAAATAAACGGGAAAATTAAATTACTTTTATTTCTTCAGTGCATCTATTTTACTTTTCAGATATTTTAATTGTGTACCTTTTAGTTGACTTTTTACGAAAACACCTAATGATATTGACCATCGTTAAAGTCTTTTTGAGAAGCATATTGTATTTACTATATGCAATTAAAAGTTTTCATCGTGTAAACTGAATTTCAACATCTCCAAAAGAAAAATTCGTTTATTTTATGAATATCGTCGAAGATTCCGGTCGATGAAAACCGGAAACAGGAGCGGGAAAATTCTATGCCAGGGCGGTTTTTCCGCTCAGGGGGAAACTCTATACTGACTTTGTGCATAGGAGGAAATTATATGCTGGGACGCTTTTTCACCCTATGGGGGAAAATCTATCCCGGGCCCGTTTTTCCGGGGGGGGGGTCTATGCGGGGGAAAAGTCTATACTACAACTCCGGTATAAAAAAAGAGCACACATTTTGTAATAAATTATAGGCTACTAATATAATACAATACTAAATAGCCGTGTTTCGAGTTCCTCCGGAACACAGTGTTTATTCTGTGTTTAGTCACGCCGCTTCAAAAATGTTCCACAGGGTTACTGTCGGTTTATCTTTGTTTACCAACAGTCGGCACTTCGTGTATTAGGCCTTGTAGGGTACAGATAGCCTTAATTTTGTCGATCATCATGAAATTGAAATACGCATGTAATAGTTTGGGATGTATGTGGTACATATTTGTTGATGAGCGTTTGATAAGCTACTATTGATCTACGAAATACAACGAAAGACTTCGTCAAGAACAGAAGAAGACGATGTTGTCGTGTAACTCACACAAGACCCAACTGTCTAGTAACCGGAGGGGGAAAGGAAAAGAACGTATTAGACTCAGTGAAACCTGTCAAACAGGTAAAATGAAAATTATGACGTCATTTTATATATGCTTAAACAAAACACAATGTGCACTGCTTCATAAAGCAGACATTAAGTCCAGTACAGTCTAGGGCCTATGTGAAACAGAATTTACATTACCAAATCAGGGCCAAAATGGGCATAAACATGTAGGCCTAACATATATAATTATTGATATAAAACATAAATAATGACAATGCACAGTGAAGAGTATTTAATATATTAGCTATAACATTATAGGTATTTGAAATATCTTTATTATCTAAAGCTAGTTTAGATTGAATTAGACTGGGTTTCTAAGTGCAATGGTATAGCCATATGTGGATGAGGATAAAATTATCTACTTCGGTATAGTCAATATGCTGTCTAATTTGAAAATAATAAGTCTTTGGAGTTTGATTTTTAATGATATACTCATGTAATTGGAAGAATTTTTAGTATGACTATTGATTATTGTAGTCATTTTATTGACTTTTCACAATCCAGTAGATATTTGTGATTACTGCTAATATTTATATCACTGAACAAAATATATATCTGATCATGATTAAGGTAATATTATTCCTTTTAGCAACATCATTTCAATTGTGTGCTCATAGACTGCTCCAACACAATCTCTAGTATAATTAGCCATGTATATATGCTTAATCAAACTATATAGTTTTTTAAAGCTAATTGAATTAGCTATATAAAACTAATTGAAATTGCTTGATATAACTATTTCAAATCTTCTATCAAATATATTTCTAAGCAAAAGAATTTTATTTCTAAGTGAATATATTTCATCCTTGTACTCGAAACAACACACTGTAAACAATAAATGCTTATTAAACTATATACCTTAGGAAGAATTTTGATTCAAAATTGTCAAATGTTTAGGATTATTAAGTTGTTAAGCAACATTTAACCAATCTTCACCGTTGACTATGAGGATCAATAGAATGATATATTGGCAATTAGGTTCCACATTGTAAAGTCAGCATATACTTATCTAAGCTTCGACACACACAAGGTAGTGGACAGTTATCAATACAAAAGAAATTATCTTTTCATGCAAATTCTTAAAATGGCATATGTTGTGGTTAGTTCAAAGTACATGTATATTGTTATGTGCCATTGCACTTAGAAATTTAATCGAAACTAGCTTAATGAAGCTATTTGAAATAGCTTTATAAAACTATATAGCTAAATATAGAGATTGTGCTGGACCTGATAGATGAAGCAATACAGAGAAAATCCATCATATGCATCAAAAGTTTGAAAAAGGTGAATTGACTTTAATATTTATGAACTAAAATGAAACTAGAAAAAAAAAGAAATTAGGAAGAACCTTTTGTGTTCGTTTAAAACATGTTGGATAGATTTTGAAGTTGTTTAACTAGGTTTATACATGATACATGTTAAGTGCTCAAATGACTCTTGTGGTGAAATATGCATATTTTTTAGATTGATGTCAGAACTCTGAATGCCAGCAAGCTCCCATATGACTACAATGTATAAGGGAAATTAGATATATGTACAATAAATATGGTAAGCTTTATTGATAAAAGTCATGAAAACTCATACATTCAGTTTTAATATGAATTTATTCATATACTTCTAGATAAGTTTAAAAAAATATACATGTATGTGCAGTGAACAGTATTTTTAACAAATACATAAATTATAATTTCTGCATTTTTTTTTTATACATCCTTGCTTCTCAATTTGACAAAAATCTATTATCAATATTGTGGCATCCCTCCTCTTTTTCAGGTATATGGGAACTGGATAATTTTCAATGCCTTTCACTTGAGGTTTTCAGTTTCATCATTAATCATGTGAATGTCTGTATGCCAAACTCTCATGATGTCATCCCATTACTGGACATTCCTTACGCAGTTGTGTTAAGTAGGGCCATAGAAATATGTCAGGAAAAAAGCATTAATAAACAGATCAATTTGTGACAAATTCTGTAAACACAACCCTTTTATACATAAACAATATGTATATATAATTAAGTGCATATTGACTTCTTATACATTTTTCACCAGACCGACAGTCTCTACATCAACTCTGTATCACGTGATCAAATATCAAGATAAAAACGTATCGTGCATGTATAAATCGTTGAATTGGCACGATATCCAGATATCAATGAAAGTTGAAGTTATTATAACTTCAAAGCATATTAATTTCTTGATTTGAAAAGTGCTGAGAGCAAGTTTATTGTGACTTGTAACATGTCTAATTTTTGCATTGAATATGCAAGATGCAGCGATTTTTGCTCATACGAAGTTGAATCTACCCTGAAAAACATATTTTCTGTTGAAGCCAGACCTTGCTCCCCTAACTTTCCTTTGGCACTGAAGTTCACATGTCACATAAATGAAACATCTTTCACTTAAAAACCTCGGGGTGTCGTGCCAATGATGAGATTTTTATGTACGGAAACCCTGTTTATGCAAATGAGTCCATTGTGAAAGTAACTATACGTGTAGATTAGGGGCGATATCAAGATCACAATATAATATGGATATTACTTTAGCATGTATGCTATATAAAGAAGAAATTGAAACATTTTCAATATCAAAGATAATTAATATAACCCATTTGACAGAAACTTTTACGCGATTGCAGTTTACCGTTTGACAGCGGTGGTAAATAACGAAACAATATTTTGACATTTCCAACCACAAAAGGACTGTAGATATGTACGTCATGACCTTCGTCATGACGTATTTTTCATTGTGACGTCGTGCAATGTGCCAGTGCGGTAAAGTATATTTATGATAATCACTGATATTAAAAATTTTTGGGGAAAAGCCTTAACTCAACCGCGTAACACTGGTTTATTTCAACCATACTACCTGTAACATTGCCAACATATTAGACTGAAAATTTTCCCATACACAAGATTTGAAGCAGCAAAAGAAAAGAATTAGATATGTATAACACAAAAAAGAAGAAATTAATTCTCACCTGGCTGAAATTAACTTTTTACTCCTTTTTAGCTCCCTTTCACTGCATACCAGCCAATAACTAACAGTCATTATATGCAAATCAGCCAATGTTATCAACCTGTGTATATATATGCTGAATAAAATATGAATGAAAATTGTTGTTCTTTGTTATTCTTTTTTTTTTTAAATATATACTCAATAGCATATTTCCTTACACAGTACTGAATCAAAGGGGTAGGAGAGCAAATACATAATATATAACCTGGCTCATGTTCAGCTGGTTCCATTCTTCTATACAAGTGGTTTGAGTGGAAATGTACATTTCTGATGTTCATGCAAAGTACCTTGATTGCACAGGCAATATGCATCACTTGTGTTCGAATTTACTATTAAAGAGTAATCTTTAATAGTAAATTCGAACACAAGCGATGCAATTGCCTGTGCTTGATTAGTATTAAAAGTTGGAGAAAAGATAAATAAAAGTTCTTTCATATAATTCAAAATTTTACAGTGAATGAACCATCGGTATGGAGCTTGGATAAATGATTATGCAAATTCTAGTATAGATCCGTACTAAGGGATAGATTATCTGGTGTTCTCGTATTTTATTTATAAATTGGCAGATATTATATACCCCCACCCCTTCTCACTCCCTTGTGATATTGCCTCGTAATTTTTATGAGCCTGAACCATGAGTTCCTAATTGAAATTCTCTAATATATGATGATTTATTGTCTATTTAATGTCGGATGAACACCGTTGTAAAATACATTCACTGCTCAGATGTGGATGAGGGTACAGGTATACCTAATTCTTAAGATTGACAAGATGTTGCATAGTCTATATCATATGTTTAAGAGTCAGTACAAACCTCTTGGTTTTCCTAAAATTTGATATAAGCAAACTGGCTAGAACAATATTGTTTCTTTGTTGATTCAGCTTTCACGGAATGTAATAATCGCACTGAATTTCGGCTCCTCGTGGTTTTCTACACAAATGACGCCATCCTTTCCTCTGCGTGAACGCTTTTCCCGGGTTAGGGAAACGGTAAACTTTGACATATTCCCAAGTAAATATATATCCCTTGCTATCCTTTATCTGATTTGCGACACTTTGTGCCGCAAAATCTATATTTTGTCAAAGACAATTTTTGTTACCAGTGTAAACAAAATTAACCGGAACTACCCCTGTGGAACATTTTGTTCAAATCACGTGAACAGCATGGCTAAATACGAAAATTCCCGGGTGTTCCGGAGGAACACGAAACACGGCTATTGCATATATATACAAGGCGAAGATAACGAACAGTGATCAATCTCACAACTCCTACAAGCTATACAAAATAGATAGTTTGTCAAACACGGACCCCTGGACACACCAGAGGTAGGGTCAGGTGCCTAGGAGGAGTAAGCATCCCCTGTTGACCGGTCACACCCGCCGTGAGCCCCATATCCTGATCAGGTAAACGGAGTTATCCGCAGTCAAAATCAGTGTGCCAAGAACGGCTTAACAATCGGTATGAAACACGTCAGACAGCATTTGACCCAATGCGAGGTTGTATTGACGAACTAGATCGTTATAACGACCATAGAATTTGCAAAATGCTGACTTCAATCGAGACTGTTGAAATCCCTGTACCATCAACTTGTTTGTCAGTAGCTTACATCGATTTAAAAACTGACTATACCCAGAACAAGCTCTTGCATATCAAATCAGTTGAGATATATAAACACCATATGCAGGTGATAATGGAATATTGCTACATAAATGTGGGAAGTTGACGATGGAGAAGCTGAAATCATCCCGTTTGTCATACAGTTGAGTTGTCAGTTTGCCGTTAATGTCTACTTTCAATAAAATATCTAAGTATGAAGCAGAAGTGGACGACTCTGTGGTGTCCTTTATTTCGAGCTCACAGGGATATATCAAATCGACATATGAATGAAAGCTATCATTGTTAATAGACAAAACGTCATCGATATATCTAAAAGTCGAATTGAAGGTCAGAGCGAGGGATTTTTTCTTCTCATTTAGAAGTTTTTGAATAAATTCTGCTTCATATGAATATAAAAACAGGTCAGCTAACAAAGGAGCACAATCCATGCCCATGGGAATTCCAACAGACTGTTGGAAGACCTGATCACCAAAGACCACGAAGATATTGTCAATGAGGAACTCTAGCATATTTTTTTTATTTCAACTTCTGAGTACTTGTGCGGGGAATCAGAGTGGTGTTTAACAAAGTAAGTTTTTGAATGACTGATCACTAGATATGAATATTTCCGTTTTCCGTTTTTGTTGACGAAGCAACTGTCTATTATGTCAAAAAGTCTAGTCTTTAATTTATCGTGAGGAATGGTCGTGTATAGTGTTGAAAAGTCATAGGTTTTAATGCTATTGATTTGGGAAAAATTCTGTGATTTCAAGTTTACTAAAAGTTCTTTAGAATTGTTTAGAATCCACATTTGATTAACACCACTTCTGGCATATGTAGTTGCACAGTAAGTTTGAAGTTTCTCCTTCACAGCTGTTAACATTTTCGTGAGGAGCAAAGATAGGGGCTTGGTAGAGCACTTACTGGATCCAGCAATGTATCTTTGTTTGTAAGGGTTTTTATGTAGTTTAGGAATCCAGTATAGGTACAGTAACTCATATTCATTCGACCCATTGACTGGAATATTAAATGTGTCTAAAACTGAAGCATGGTTTTGAAGAATTTCGTCCTTTGAAAGGGCAATTGGAGTATAAGTATGATTACCAAAAGTGGAATTAATGCCAAGTTCGTTTAAAATACAGTTCTAATGATGAGCCTTACAAACAAAGACAATGTTGTTACTAGCTTTCTCAGCTGGAAGCAAAACATATTCCTCATGTAATCTATCTAATTCTTTTATCACTTCTGGTTTACTAAACACAGAAGGATATATGGTACGAACTTTTGTTTTCATGTGTCTAATGCGGGATTTTAATATCCCTCTTATGCTTTTAACCCATTCTGACAATGTATCAAGTTCTTCTTTTTCATATTTAGCCCATCGTCTGGCATAATCTTTGACAGAACTCATAATAGAGATGAAGTTCTGTCGCCAATTAAAAGACTGAGGTTCTCTGTATTTAGGACCTTTAAGAATAAGTGATTTGAGGTCCTTATTTTTAACTATATCAACCTCACCAGTAATGGCATGTCCAACTGGACTGTAGTTGAAAGAAGATGAAGAACAAGAACATGTTGGTGGATTACGTATAAGAGGGTCTATATCTAGGCACTGCAAAGTTTGTTTATAATTAAAAAGTTTGGATGCAATAGTAGAAGTATAGCTGTAGGAAATACAGAGTGTAGACTTGAACTTGAAATAATTTGGAATACACGACTGAACCTTTTTATGACGAAGAATGTTGCTTATGTTGACGGCATCTATTCCTTTGTTTGTAAATTTGAGCTTAAGGAACTGACGGCATGATTTGGAAGGAATATCATCCATGGTCCGTGCTGGTTTATAGAGCCTGTGGTAGGCAACATCCATGATCATAGAGTTCAGTCTATATTCAGGTGTTGAAAAATCCAAGTATAGACTAGCCATACCTTCTTCAAATAACGTGTGTAAAACCCTTAATGGAAAAGAGTAAAGTTTTGTACGAATATGATGTGGACCCATTTTGACGTCATATGTACATGCAAAATATATATACACGTTTTTACATATATGCATATGAACTGTTAGTATTTAGTCTATGATCACTATACGTATGTCATATTGTGTAACATGATTGTATGTCAACATGTTTAGTGAATCGATAAATAAATTAAATCATACCGGTAGAAGCTTACAAAAAGCGTGAAACGATTGCTTAAATTGAAAGAAGGATGAGATAGACAGGAAATCTACTTATTTCAGAGAAAGTATCGCCAAAAAAAAATCAAAAGAAAGAGGGGGGGTAAGTAGTGTCCATTCTTCAGGTGCCAGTGGAATTTACTGCCTAGATACCCGCCTGTAAATCATGTTTATATGCATAAAAAAACTGGTACCATTTGAACATCAGTTCTCTAGTATACATCTTGCGAGTGTTCACTTAATGCTACGTGTGGCGTGTGCAGTATGTAAACAAAGAACATCAAACTATGTATATACTACCTCTAAAGTATTGAGTCAATGTATAAAACACAGTAAATGTTGTTTACTTTCATTGTTGACAACTTTGGTTTCAGGTATTCAAACATCAGTATTTCAATTACAAGAACTGACCTTGATTTTTCCGATTTCAAAGTTGTAGAGCTGACATCTTCACGTCGTCTTTGCTGTGTGCGTAGTAAGCGCTTTTTAGACGCTGATTCCAACCATACGACAAACTTCACCGGGGTATTTCTCATCATAATGCCTTGTCATGTGTTGTCAAATCAGTGAAATTTAACTTATTTCAAGCGTAGAATAAAGGCAATATAAACCCTTTCACGATCATTAGTCTTAAACTGAAGTGAGTATGCTGTATTGCATTTTCAAAATATATAATGCTTAATAAAGTCAAAATATATAAAGTGATTGCAAATATGGTATACCTGTGCATTGGACACTTCTCTCACATCACAAGCGTCATAGTGTTTTACAGCTCTGCCAATCCCTTTAAAATTGTTTATAATGTTGCCGGATTCTGTTCTCCTTGAAATCATGAACTCGTAAATAGTAGAAAACGATATTTTGAGACCCCTGGGTAGTGATTTTTGGCAAGCGACCGAATTAAAGGGAGGAATATTTTCCTTTGCTTCAGGAAATATAGTTTCGTTTTGTGAACGAAAAACGACTGGAGTGAGGGAAGAGATGGGCACTAGTGCATCGAAAAGTTCACGTATAAGTTCGTCTTTTTCTTTCTTCTCTGTATTTATTGACAAATCTTTTGCCAACTCTTTGAGTGCTCAAACTCTCAACTTCTTCAAATTTCCGCGGGTCGCCATCTTAATGTAACTAACGTAAATGTAAACAGATGCCGTTGTCACTCGACGTGTCGAGTGCGCATGTGCGGAAATTATCGTAAAACGGCTTATATTTTTAAATGATCCTAAAATAGAGTTTGTGTATGTGTATTCAAATATGGGTTGATCAAGGCGGAGCAACTGTCATAACGTATCAGCTCATTATGATCTCATTTATCCTACCGAGTTCATTCGTCACCTTAAGTTCCCTGCGTTGAATACCTCCAATCATACCTGGGTTTTTTTTTATGGTTTTGGTTCAATTTGACTTTAGAATAAAATATTTTATAAGAATTTTCCGATCTATTCCAATCTAATATTTGAACCCTCTTTATGACATTGAGGTCATGTTGTGAACAAAATTGAATTACATGTATTACCATGACATATTGATCCCTTGCAGAATTCATTTCCGGAGAAGAGGATTTAAAAAAAGAAATTAAACATCCACGAATTTTCATGAAGAAAGAGGCTTTCATAAAGACCCATCCTGTTGTCATTAATTCTGAATTATTTCCACGTTGTAAGGCATATTGTCATTCATTCGACCAAACTTGAATCCACTTTTCCTAATGATGATTAGTACTAAACGTGGGCGAAATTGACCGAGTGGTTCTCGCGAGAATCAATATGTGATAAGTATTCAGTGGCGGATTTAGTGGCGCAGCCGGCGCCCCCCTCTCCCCCCCCCCCCCCCTAAACAATTCAAATTTAAGGTAAATCGTGGTATATTGTTTAGAAAAATGTACTTAACAATAAAAGAAGCAATAATTTCTTCCACTCTCGGAGAAATAAATGACAAAATCTTTTGATTTCTTGAATTACTTTATTGGGAGAACTTAATTTTTTCCAAAAACCTTAAATTTTGTGTCATTTTACTAATTTCACCTTCTCAAAAATTATAGAACATAGTACAAATGACTTAAATAGGAGACATATTTCAAGCCCTATAAAATCTGTAAAATACAGGAGCATCCGGGGGCGTGGACCTCAAGGCGGTCGTCAGTCTCATAAAGTGGCGCGCCCCCTAACCACAATTCCTGGATCCGCCCCTGGTATTGGCCAATCAGACAAATGCAAGGTGAAGATAACGAACAGTGATCAATCTCATAACTCCTACAAGCAATACAAAATAGATAGTTGGGCAAACACGGACCCCTGGACACATCAGAGGTGGGATCAGGTGCCCAGGAGGAGTAAGCATCCCCTGTTGACAAATATCAGACTAAGTTGTTCATCAAAAATCGCTTGATCATACAAGTTTGAAGGAAATGAAAGGAAAATAAAAAAAAATTAAAACATACCAAGCCCATCCACTATCCACACAGTGCTGGATTTCTTATACAGTCTTCCCCAACGGTACAGTTCGCATTCAAATTTGTCCAGCCTGCCTGGCATGTGGTGCAAGTAAGATTATCAAAACATGCCCCGCATTGTTTAGGGCATTGTTGACAGGGTGAACCAACCCATCCATCTTCACATATTAAGCAACTTAAAACATCATAGCATAGCCTGCATCCTTCTGCGCAGTCCTTATCACATTCCATACCGTATTTACTGTTGTTACAGCCATATAGACAATTCCCAGTCATGTCACACATCTTGTTTATACAATCACCACTGCACGGAATGTTACATGTTTTACCATAGCTAACATCATTACTACACACTGTGCAGTGTTTTTCAGATTCACAAGAGGAACAGTTTTCTGGACACTTCACGCATTGCGATCCTTTAAGAAACCGTGAACCTGCACATTTGTGACATACTGGAGTATCACTGTCCATAAAGGAGCATTGTGCACAATTTGAGATAGCTGCATTACATTCCTGATTACATCTATCGCCAAACCAACCATCCTTACACCCTTGACTGCATGTTTGATTACTTAGACATGTAAAGTTTAAACAGTTCTGGCTACATTGACTTTCACAATGACTACCATGTCTACCAGCAATACAACGCTCACAGACCCCAGTGTCAATGTCACATACCGCATTTAAATCACAATATGGACTGCATTTCTGATCACACTGACTGCCAAAATATCCTACTGCACAAACATGACATTTAGCCGATTTCATTTCACACGAACCATTTCCTCCACATTCAGCAGGGCACTTCTCTGCACATCTTACGCCGAACCACCCATTTTCACATTGAGAACATCCGTATTCATATTGCTTGCATTGCGTACAATGTTCTGGACAGTTTTCATAGCATTGTTCCCCTTTGTATCCTGGTTTACACTGATAACAGGAACCGTCTCGAGAGCAGGTGTCTCCCATGCAATTTTCAGAACATAAAGTATTACAGAAATGACTGTAAAAACCTTTTGTGCATGAACCACATATACCTGTAGATCTTACACATCCTTGTTCGCAGTTTCCAATGCATGTATGTTCACAGAAATCACCGTAATAGCCATCTTTGCAAACCAAACATTTTCCCTCACTTTGTTTACATACCTTCCTATTACAATTAATTGGACATTGTTTAGAACAGTTTGATGTGAAGAAGCCTGGTTTGCACGTACAGTTTCCAGATACCTTACCACAAGATCTCTGACAACCAAATGAGCAGTTTTTCTCACACAGAGGTCCAAAATATCCATTCTTGCAACTTAAGCATTTGCCTGTGAGAAGATTACATCCACTTTCATCGCACGATTCAGAGCAGGTCTGGTTGCAAAATTTACCGAAAAAACCTTTTTGAGAAACACAATCCACTGCATTAATATTACAGTCAATTCCAGAACCGGTCGCACAAGCACTGCTGCAATTTTCACCGAAAGTTCCGTTGGTGCATTCTGATGAAAGGAAAGGAAATTAGAACTGAACATGACCAGTACTATAAATGCAAGTAGAAAAATCTATCTTTGTAAAATCATGAGTGCGTTAGTACACAAATGACAATAAATCGTAGATAATGATAGATAATTGCTGTCAATTATTGTAAGAATTTGTTACATCAATATTTTGTACTAAAATGGTGTTGGAACTTAAATATGTAAAACGGATAAAACGAAGGCCTTTACTTGGTTTTTGTGTCACGATGTTTCTATTTACAGTTTTTCAATTTCAATGCAAAACTTTAGGACCATCAGACTACCAGGGACAATAGATACTATCTATCTATTTTGTATTGCCTGTAGGAGTTATGAGATTGATCACTGTTCGTTATCTTCACCTTGCATACTGCAAAAGCATCTTTAAGAGTATAAGATTAATCTTACGTATAAAGAAAAACCTCGTACATTTCATCCTAAGTTATCGGTCCTCTTTTGATAACAAGACTTTCTTTAAATACTTCATTAGTAAATTTGGAAGTATATAATATGCTTGATAAACCAGCAAACTTTATTTTCTACTTCTCTATATAACATTAGAAAACACCGAAATAGCAAGCGCAAATTGTATGTATATGGCAATAATAAAAAAACCCACTTTTATAGTCTCAACCCTTAATAATGTTTTCATTGCAGCAAATCTATGTATTGCAGTGTAGCTTAAAAGTAGACATATCAGAACTCTTCAATGCACGGTGTATTTAGGTTCTCTAATCTCTGATAATCGATTTTCAATGTCTTTGGGATCAAGACCGACTTTTATTTCATCTGGTGTAGCTTTGCAAATTACAAATTTATTGCCTGAACAAATATACATCTACTTGAGATTGATCAGTGTCTTGGCCAAATAACCGTGGTTCAGAGTTGTAAAACATTGTCTGGTCATAAGCAACATCTGTCGTGTGACATCTCCTATATTGAACGTCTGAGGTATGACAAGACACAGGGATTCGATTATCGTAATTAAAAGTCAAAACTAGGGGTCCTCTGAATATTACCCTAAACAAAGGTAAATTATCACGGTAAGAGGAAGCAAGGTAATCAATCAAATGTTGCATTTTACTAACTTTCTATTACAAAGTGAATTCCTAGAAATGAAAATGAGATAAATGACACACAAAAAATGGAGATCAATTTTCCACTCAATTTTTTTTTTACAGAGGATGTTCCGATTAGAATATTTTAAGGTTTCCATTTACCTACATTATATGATGAGGCATATAGCCCTATTCCTAACCCAACAGTCAAATGTTTGACAATTTTGGTCAAAGGCCTACAATCTGTTTATCATTATGGACTAAGTTTATGTGAAAGATGTTCGGAGGTAAAATTAACCGAAAGTTTACATGTAATTCACTAACTAGTGTACATGTATATTTTGTATTTCCTACATCGATATATGCTGCACATAGCATTTGCAGAAAATTAGCCATGGAATTTTGAAAAAGTTAAAGATACCCAAAATATCACAATAGACGACAACGATCACGAATTCACGAAGAATAAAATCACACTATTGAATCAGCATTTGACTCAGCAGTGCTATTGAAGAAGTTAAAACTTACCAAAATATCGAATTTCAAATATTTTTACACGTGTTTTCTCTGAAGAAACAATTTCAAGATATTTTCCAGAGAGCGGCTTATAACAGGTTATTGACACAGTTCTCTTCCCGGTGTTGTTGCTCTGGTCCAACTTGTTGCATATCACATCCATGGTCCTAACATACGCCATGTCTTTGATGTAAACTGTATAATTTACACCCCGCTCTAAAATATACAATATTTCGTAAAGTATTTTGTAATGATACTGTAACATCTTTCAGAAATATCACAAATAACAAGAAGTTTGTAGATTATATTACCGAGAAGAAGGGTGATGTCTAGTTTGTCTATTGTTATTGACTTATTTAGTTGGACTCTCAAAAATGGCTTATAGTCCTTATTCTCCAAAGAAGTTGAAAAATCTTCATCTAGTAATTTATTTTTATCGTCTTTATCATCTCCTGCTGCTGCCCGATATAACACGTTTCCTGAAATATAATATTGCAATGCTGATAGATTCACTTCTATACGTAATTGTTTTCATTAGCTGATAAATCAATTGAATTCTTGTCTTACGCCTTTGACAATTGTAGTCTTTGGATCCACCCCAACCAGGCAAACAAGTCGTACACTTTTCACTGCAGTCTACACAATGACAGACACAGGTGCCATTTCCAAAGCATTGTCCTTAATGCAAAAAATTATGTAAAAGAGAAATGAATAATGTTCGGATTTGTTTTCCTTATCATTGATTGGAAAATAAGCCTCCTTTGTTACGAAAGAGTAAACAAACCTTTTATAACTGTGACGAGGAATAACTGCAGTATTAGAATTAATTGAAATATCTCCATTTCCACAATTATACACTTTCACAATCCTTGACGGTAGTTAATATTTGTTTGTAAAAAAAAAAAATAGGTTACTCAAGTGTATGCTAAAATTACATATATGTTAAAACGCGATGTATTTTGATGGTATACTGTAAAATCTGGTCTATCCTCAAATGGGCCTGGTCCCAAATTTTGGCTTCTTATTTGGCTCTAACCCAAATTTTGGCCTGGGCTCCAAAGTTGGTCTGGCTTCAAATTTCGTTTCTAAAAATATTTTTGAGTTCAACAAAAATGATGTTTTTTCAGAACTGTGATTAATTTTATTCATTTATTATTGGTTTTAATTTTTGAAAGTTATAGCAGATAGATATCTTTTCGTTGTTTTGTAAATGTGCACTTTAGACTAATCATGTACTACTACCAATGTGATTGATTTTATCGAATATTTATTGATAAGTTTATTGATAGAATGATTTTCTTTTTCATTCCTAAATCATGCACTAGTTCGCACAAAAAAAGTATACACTACTGATGAAATGATTGGTTTATTGATCCTTTCTATAATCAGACAGATACTATCAAAGTTTCATCTATCATTATGTCAAATATGATTTCAAAAGCAGACACATTGAGAACAGGCCATGTGATCTTGCTTTCAATATCAAAATACCATAATGATTTAATATGTCTTTATTTAACTTTCCAATGATTTTAAAAAAAAATCAAAATAAGCACATTAAAACATTTGCTAGCATAAATTTAAATTACTCGTTACAGAGTGCTGATACATATTAATAGGCAATGAACTAAATACGATGCCAAATTTATAGTTTTAGTGTTCATTGTTTTGTACTTTTCGTAGAATAAAATGATGTTCATCTCAGCATTGTAGATTCAATAGGATAGGTAGCACAAAAATGAATCAGAAAATATGTGCATATAACCCAACCTGACATTCATTTTGCAATTAATGTTCAGTCCCTATAGGAAAAGTGACAAATTATTATGTAATAAGCATGTGTAGTATTTGTTGTGCAAAAACTGAAATCGCATATATCATTGTTTAACTTCAACCTTGATTTCTCACAAGAACCATGCAGTAGAATTCTGTATTAAACTTATGTTGTAAATGTTCTGATATTCCATTACAATGTTACTGAACAGAAAATTATGAATTACGGAATAATTGCTCTTATCAATGAGAGTGAAGTCAGTATACCAGCAACACAACACTCTACGGTGATTGGTTGATTGATTGATGTTTTCCGCCACACTCAACAATTTTTCAGTTATCTGGTGGCTCCCAGGTTTTATTGGTGGAAGTGAGAACCCAGATACAATGTACTTGGGAAGAGACCACCGACCTTCCGAAAGTAAACTGGGAAACTTTCTCACTTACCGGCGCGAGTGGGATTCGCACCCGCGCCGACCAGAGGTGAGATATCGTGTGATTTTGAGCGCGATGCTCTAACCACTCGGCCACGGAGGCCCCCTTTACGGTTATGATTCATCATTAAGCTAGAGTGCAAATTGTTACACTCAAAACTAATCTAATGATTTCACATTTAAAGCCAATAAAATATCAATGAAATCAATCATACATGTAATTCGGGGGGAGGGATTAAGAAACCAATCATTTAATAAGTAATATATATATATATATATATATATATATATATATATATGTGTGTGTGTGTGTGTGTGTGTGTGTGTGTGTGTGTGTGTGTGTGTGTGTGTGTGTGGGTAGGTAGGTATTTTGGTACATAATGCAAGAAAAAGAAAGAAAATAATTTTATCAATAAACTGATCAATAGATATTCAATAAAATTTATCAGATCTGTAGTAGGTACGATTATTCTAATACGCACATCTATCTGCTATAACTGAAACAATTAATAGATCAATGAAAATAATCACAATTCTAGGGGGGGGGATAATTTTTTTTAAGAGACAAAAAAATTTACGGGCCAAATTTGAGGCCAAGATAATTCTGAGCCAGGCTAAAATTTTGGTTGGAGCAAAATCATGCGCCAAAATTAGGATCAGGTCAATGGAGCCAGACCAGGTTTTATAGTATGTCGTATTTTAATATATATAATCACATGCTCCACACAGGACTTCCGATTAGTCATCAGCACTTGAATTTCATCTGAGCTCTCTCTCTCTCTCTCTCTCTCTCTCTCTCTCTCTCTCTCTCTATATATATATATATATATATATATATATATATATTCCGCGACGGTCTTACTCTCCCAGTATCTGCACCAATATTCGATGAGCTTTATTTGTATACACACCATTACAACTACATGTATGATTCACACAGCAATGTAATGGTGTATAGATATTTCACTATAGTAATAAATCAGTGAATAACAACTTCAGTAAATAACACAAATATTAATCTACATCGACTTTTCCAACAGCAGATGATGTAGAATGCTCTTGAAATTTCTTTGGTTTCTTTGTTTTGAGACGTCACCAGCTATACGTAAAATAGCATACTTGTTATGGGACTGTACCAGTGACGGTTCTTTAACGTACTAACGCCTGACATCACATCAGGCTGGACATATCCAAAAAACCGGCGACTCTCACTTCTAACTGCTGAGCGTTTGGCGAAGGCGTGCTCATTACCAAGTGTTACGTCATAAGTTGGATTCGCCCATGGCACGTGCGGGACTTGAATTCACGACCTGCAGGTCACGAAGCAAACGGTGTAACCTCTGAACTATCGGTATGCTAGTAAAAGATGTTTTTATGTATTTGGTTACGTCCCTTTGAGAATTTTCACTTATATATTTTGCAGTTTTGCAGCTGTAGTTGAAGTGTCTTAAGTGTACATCTATCCATGACACTCAGAACCGTAGCATTGATGATTGTTTATCGAGCCAAAACGTTACGCGTCACGAAACCTCAGTTTTTCAAACGTCTCATCCGAAAACCCACTACCCTCACTTCAAAATATCAACACTCTGCTGCGAAGGAACATACACAATTTACTTTTACATATATGGTTCCACATGGTGTGATACGAGTATCTAAACTACCACCTCCCAGAGCCACCGTGACAGGTGATCTAAAACAAATGATGCAGTAAAACGAACACAAGCCAAACTGCTATCCACGGATCCTGGAATTCATCAGATACATGGCTTTAAGCAAAAATTGGTTTCACACGAGTATCCGGTACAAAGGACACATGTAGATTAGTAAAGAGAAGACGCCATCAAAGTTCCGTCGGAAATTGTACGGAAAAAAAGGAAGAGTTAATTATAATGGCAGCAATAAAAAGAGTAACCATACTCAACATAAGTATGTATATTTGGATGGGAAATGGTTTATATATTTCATTTGCAGAAAATCCCAAAAACGAAGATGATTAATGCATATTATCAAATGTAAAATTACGCATGCAAGACTATGAAGTATACCAAAAATCTTTTATACTGAATTAATGTTTGAATAAAGTTAAATTGTGATGACAACTTTTTGTTGTTGCTAAATCTGGAATGTAAAAGTGTTCATAATTGTAGGACATGAATGTGTTGGAACAATACAAAAGAGAAGTGATTGAATTTCCCTGCGTTTATCCAAACATTTTTATGCTTCATGGACAGAGTATGTACAATGAAATAGTTTCAGCGTGGGCCTGAATTAAACACCCGAAGGCTCAAGTGAGCTTTTCTGATCGAAATTTGTCCATTCTCCGTCGTCGTAAACTTTTCTCATTTTCATCTACTTCTCCAGAATCACTGTGCCATATTTCAACTAAACTTGGTACAAATCATCGTTGGGTGAAGGGGATTCACGTTTGTTCAAATGAAGGACCACGCTCTTCTCCAAGGAAAGATAATAGCGAAATAGTGAAAATACTTTTATTTAACGACTTTTAAAAATTATTCTTCTCCAGTACCACGGGTCCAATTTCAAGTGAAATAGTGAAAATACTTTTATTTAACGACTTTTAAAAATTATTCTTCTCCAGTACCACGGGTCCAATTTCAACCAAACTTGGCACAAAGCATCCTTGGATAAAGGAAATCAGGTGGGTTTTTTTTTTCAAATGAAGGGCCACGCCCTTTCCAAGGGGGAGACAATAACAAAATAGTGAAAATACATTGACAACTTTTAAAAACTTCTCCAGAACCACTGGAGCTATTTCAACCAAACTTGGCATAAAGAATCCCTGGGGAAAGGGGATTCTAGTTTATTCAAGAGAAGGACCACACCTCTTTCCAAGGGGAGATAATCACAAAAATGCAAAATTAGGGTGGGGTCATTTAAAACTCTTTTTCTCAAGAAGCGCTGGGCCAAAGCAGCTGAAAATTACATGAAAGATTCCTAAAATAGTGCACATTCAGGTTGTTAACATCATGGCCCCTTGGGGTCAAAGTTTTACATTAAAAAAATTTGGAAAATCTTTCAAAAGTTTTCTTCTCAAGAACCACTGGACCAGAAGAGTGGAGATTTACCTAAAATGTTCCTGATATAGAGTACATTCTAAAGTCTTCAGATCATGACCCCCAGGGATAAAGTGGGGCCACAGTAGGGGGTGAGAATTTTACATGCAGGAAATTACATATAGGAAAATCTTCTTCTCCAGAACTGGGCCATTTTCAATCAAACCTGATATAAATCATCTTAAGGTGGAGGGAATTCAAGTTTGTTCAAGTGAAAGGCCATGCCTCATTCAAAAGGGAGAATGCATAATTAGGGTTGTGTCATTTAAAAATCTTCTCAAGAACCATCTGGCCAGAAAAACTGAAATATACATGAAAGCTTCCTGACAAATTGGAGATTCAAGTTTGTAGAAATCATGACCCCTTGGGGTTAGGGTGGAGCCAGAATAAGGGATCAAAGTTTTACATGCGAATGTATAGAGAACCAAACTTGACATAAAACATAAACGAAATTTGTTAATATGAAAGGCCATACCCTTATATAAGGGCATATGATAATTACTGAATTTGAAGCCAATTTTAATAATTAAGTTTGGGAATTAATGAATTACCTTTCAAGTTTTTTCTAAACAAAGCTGCTTGTATAATGGTAGTTTTGCTCAAGCTTGTTTATTGCTAGGAACTGCTGTCCAGGTGAGCGATACGGTCCATAGGCCTCTTGTTTATGTAATCATGTCCAAAGATAAGCACACACATGTACACAAACTGTACCAAAACACAATCCCCTTGAAGAATTAGTAATAAAATTTGCTATTTTAATATCTGATAAGTATAACCTTGTGCTTGTAAATGCAAAGTAAAAGACAGATCTGAGCACAGTTTAAAATTCAATCATAATGCATCATAAGTAAACTATAAAAGAAATAAGATGAATAGTGAATATTCGTTCAATATATTGATTTCTTTAGAACTAGATGAGCAGAAGATTCCATGACTGACATTCCATAGAGAGGTCTTGAGAAAGGGAGAAAGGAAACAACTTCCTGTGTAACAGCTGATGAACACTTATCATGACACGAGACCATTCTGATTTAGTAAATCGCTACATGTAATCCATTTCTCTAGGGAAATAGATGCATGTAGACAAGGACCTAGATGATACTGTTGGGTCAAGTTTCCGTGTCAGAAGACCATTTTAAGGAGGAATAACACACCAGAGAAATTATATGTGGATGAAAAGTGGAGAATATGAACAATGATATTTTGAAATTGGAAACTTTCAAATTTACTTATTGCAGTTTTAATAGAAAGTTATCTGGGAAAAAAAAATTAATAACCCCTGCAATTCTCAAATCCATGATCGACAGATCTAACAGCAGTCAACATGTAAAATGACCGAGCAACCCAGTTAAGCGATCAATGTTAAAAGGAATATACAATTATTGCTGATATATGTTTTTAAATCGAAGCAGGCTACTGACAAACAAGTTCATGGTGCAGGGGTCCCAACAGCCTTGTTTAAACTCAGCATTTCGCAAATTCTATGGTCGTTATAATGACATAGTTTGTCAATACAACCTATTATTGGGTCAAATGTTGTCTGGCGTGTTTCATGTCAATTGTTAGGTCTTTCTTAGCACACTGCTTTTGACTACGAATAACTCCTTTTACCTCATCAAGATATAGGGATCACGGCAGGTGTGACTGGTTGACAAGGGATGCTTACTCCTCCAAGGCACCTGATCCCACCTCTGGTATATCCAGGGATCAGTGTTTACTCAACTCCCTATTTCGTATTGCTGATAGGAGTTATGAGATTGATCACTGTTGGTTATCTTCACCTTTCATGTTCATTTCAAGTTAGTCATTATGACGATGTAGTATACCTCCTTAATTAAAAACACCACAGAAGCAACAAGTCTTATGTCAGCATACCGAATAGAAAATTCTTTACTGAACAGTTGAAGGAAAATCACTATGACAAGAAAATGAAACAACTCTAATTAACGTTTTCTACCACTTGGAACCATGTCAGATTCTAAAAGCTTACATTATACACATTTGGTAGTACAGTGTCAGTTACAGGGCCCTCCTACTAGCTCTGGCTAGTGTGTTCGCCCTTTAGCTCGATTGGTAAAGCACTAGACTGTTGTGTCAGAGATCCCGGGTTCGATCCTCAACAGATGAATATACCAGTCCCTGTTACATTTGGCGCCATGTTTAAATTGTTAGGACTCGGGTAATCTCTGGTGGATTAGAGTGATTGCCCCCAGAACGTCTCCCCACAAGTGTTGGAACTCTGGAAGAGTCAGGGCAATTCTATATTGCGTATAATAATGCTGACTAGGTGTGTGTATTTTATTTGTGCATGATTTTACTTGATAAATAAATAACAATGGTGTTGTTTGTGTAATTAGTTTTTCAGTAATACTGTAATGCATATTTGCTGAATAAATTACTATGTTAAAAGGAGCTGTTCTGTGTTATTATTAAAGATTAATTGATTCAAAGAAACTTGTAAGAATTTATGTAAATCATGTGTACTGATACTTGAAACTTTATGTATCGGCATGTGGACATTCTAAGTATTAGCAGTGTGGAAACTTTCAAATGCGGCAGGTATTTTTTTTTTACAATGGATGTGTACTTGAATTTCTGCAGACTTGTGATCTACATTTTTCAGTGATTCAAGTTTATTGAAGGAAAGGACCATGTGGAGATAGTTGATAAATAAATAATAGTGAAATTATAGTGGTATACATGTACACTATATTTACAAATATAGTGGTTTCGACTATATGGACCATGGCTATCGGCCTGGAGAGCTCAGTGATTAGAGCACCTGACTAGTAATGCAGGGGTCTTGGGTTCGAGTCATGGTCCAGTCAGTTTCCCCTTCCATGTTACACTTGGTGCTGTTGACCACCCCTAGACTTGCAAGTGACAGTCCTGCCAGTGGCGAAGGAATCTGGGTTGTGCGTCATCAATGAAGACGCCAATTTAAGGAGGAATGAATGTTTTGGTTTGTGCTATGAAAGGTGAAGATAACGAACAGTGATCATCTCATAACTCCTATAAACAATACAAAATAGAGCGTTCGGTAAACACGGACCCCTGGACAAACCAGAGGCTGTATGGACAGTAGATTTTGACCTGGATATCTCAGTGGTTAGAGCGCCTAACTTTAATGCAGGGGTTCAGTTTCATTCCCGGTCCAAACATTTATTTTCCTTACCTGTTATACATTGTACCAAAAAAAATCTAAATAAAAGATAGGACACACAAAAAGACAAAAATTGTTCACAATGTAAAACTTATATGGTACCAATTTTGATGCACCAGATGCGCATTTCGACAAATAATGTCTCTTCAGTGATGCTCAACCGAAATCTTTGAAATCCGAAATAACTATGAAGTTTTAGAGCTAAATATAATTTCTCTGAATTTATTTAACCTCTAGAGATTGGCCTCATACCGGTTTATACAATGAAATACACTTGTATTCCATTATACCGGTAGAAGTAATAAAAAAAAACCATGAATCAAAATTGGGATGGGATAGACAGGGAATCCACATATTTGAAATTATCGCCGCAACAACAAAAAATCCAGAAAGGGGTGGTGATAATGGTAGTAGTGTTTATACTTAGGTGCCTGTGTAAGATGGAGAGGGGGTATTTATGAAAATAACTGACTTTGCATATAGAATTAACGGAATCACTAAAATATTATTCGTTTGAGTAGAACTTTTCAGAACATCTAATGAGACAGCCTCTTCTGTTGGATCCGTTTTCAGTGATTAAAATTAAATGCCAAGAAATCTTTATTCAATCAAAAACATAAACCTACAATAATGTTTGTTTGTTTGTTTGGTGGGTTTTTTTTTATGTTTTCCGCCACACGCAACAATTTTTCAGTTATATGGTGGCGCCCAGTTTTTATTGGTGGAAGAGAGAACCCAGGTACAATGTACCTGGGAAGAGACCACCGACCTTCCGTAAGTAAACTGGGAAACTTTCTCACTTGCCGGCACGAGCGGGATTAGAACCCGCGCCGACAGAGGTGAGAGGCCGTGTGATTTTGAGCGCGATGCTTTAACCACTCGACCACGGAGCCCCCCCCCCCCCCCCCCCCGCCCACCCCCCTACAATAATGTATACATCATGAGTGATTTTGCTTGAATGAATTGTGTACACTTTCATGTATTAAAAAATTACGGGAACTTAAAATTATTCGATTATCCGTTTATTAGCAGACACACCTGAGTTTCGTAGTCGTTACGGTGCTTCTAATGACGTAGAGATATACTTAAAAAGGCAACCTATAACTGAATGTGACGCAAATAATGTAGCCGAAGCAATATTTTTTCTTCTTCTATAATCACGGAAAAATTGAGAACATCGAAAATATCAGATGGATATCGTATTTAAAAATATATCGAAGTGTCAGATCATTGGTCTCAGGATGGGGGTGTCCTTCGTTGAGTGAAATGTATATAAGTAAATATAATTATTAATATTCATAAAATGATAAATATGGGCTTAGTCAAAACTAATATAATTATAGCTGACACTGAGCACCTACACAATTTTATGCTGATCATGCTGTAAACTAATCGCAACTTCTCGGCTTTCCGGAAAGGCCCGAGAATGTACGATTGGTTGTAGGATGTTGCCTCGTTCTAAGCGCTTCGTTCTGGAAATTTCCAGAAGGCTGATTCAAGACTAAAATGACGGATTGAAGAATATTTTATTTATTCAACAATCATCAAACCTGATTTCTTCTGTAAGATCAAAATCAAGCATCGCAAATCAACATACTTACTTCATATCGTATTATCTTAAGTTGTCATGAAAAAGAAGAAGAGAAAACTGGCTTAACTCCACCAAAGCGTGTTCTGCCACTCTACTCTCATTTTGCTATATCGAAAACGAAAGTAGGTTTCTAATACGCCGGTTTCGAGATACGACCGAGTTATTTCCCTTTGGAGAACTCTCGTACATAGTAAGGCACGAAAGAATTTGTTTACACGCGTGAGTGGGACAGATATTCATCACAGCGTAAGTGAATGTACTCAGTAAGTTTCTCATACGCTTTTTGGTCACCCGAATTCGACTGATACACAAACTAATTAAGTGATAAGTATTTAGGGAGTAATTAAATACAGAGAATTCTTATCCTATCACTTTATTTCGCAGGTCATAAGTACCATATCCAAGATATTTCTTGCAAATATGACATTGTTTATATGTTTCCACTTCGGTAAAACATTTCTTTCGATAGTATTTAGTATTTCCCACATTTACATATTTAAAGAGAAGCCGCTTTTAATACATTTCATGGTCTTCCTCGTTGGCTGTATATCCACTCTGTCCCACTTAGGCATTCAAAGTTCCACTAAATGCACCTCCTATACAGAAGAGTTCGTATCTCGAAACTGGCGTATTGATTTTACGATATTTACTAATCAAGTTAGATTCTATTATAGTTTACGGACTTAACCTCACATATGAAACAATTATACGTTCAAACAGTAACTCTGGAGCAAGGATTTAAGAGTTTATTGCCAAAATTTGTTAATTTATAAGCATAGATATTCAGTACAATCATTGAATGGAATATTGTATTGGGAATACTAGTAGAGAATTTCCCGATGTCTCATTACTGATAGGATATAAAATATTCATAGTTAACATTTAACAATACCTCTTTTTCTGTTTCTTCTGATCTATCTATAGAAGTGGTTAAAGAACACTGGGAAGAATTCAAAAAGTGATGGGTATTTCGATAAAGAAATGAAACAAACCTGTAAGAAAATGTAAAGAACTCCACAAAAATACTGGCCGAATTAATCTGAATTCACACAAATATGCGAAATTATGTAAAATGTTTCAAAAACTCTGTAATGAGTGTATGGTTTGTGCAATACACTGATACAACTACAATGTGCAAAGAAAATATATCAAGGCGCTCAACAGTATATTTTCTCCTAGCCACGACTGAAAAGGAACAATGGTACATGGGTTTGAGAAACATTGAGGTGGTTCAGATCGTGGCCTGCGTAAAGCAATAGTTTTATAACTTTATTGTCATTTATTGGTATATGGCGGATTCAGACTGTGTGAGTGTCAATTGCTACTTTAAAACATTTTCCCCAGTTGCATATAGAATCAATGCATCCAATAACCATTAGAAATAGTATACATTATATCATGTTTAGATGTTCTACACAATAGACAAAGGGGTTTGCAACGTACACTTTTTATGATTAATCTTTCTGTAATACATGTACTTCAGTATACTACCTGAACTCTTGTTTTTAGATGCAGATGTACACCTCCTTGAAGATAGAAATGTTTCATTGAAAGGTGAAGATAACGAACAGTGATAAATGTCATAACTCCTAAAATCAATACAAAATTGATTCTACCATTCAGAGGTTTCCCTTAACATATGTCAAGATCTGGACACCAGGGAATATATCTAGAACAGACCAGTTCTTCGTGACTCTAATGAAACTGAGATTGAATTGTCCCCATTAGGATTTGGCACAGTGCTTCAACACCAGTAAGAGAACACTGCATAATATTGTGACTACGCATATTTTTTCTTTGCACACCTCTGGTTGCCAAACTCTCTATTTTATATTGTTTATAGAAGTTATGAGATTGATCACTGTTGGTTATCTTCACCTTTCATTCTACCAGGGCATAATTGCAAATAAGATTTCTGATTTCCTTCCTCCTGAAATGCAAGTCAAATTTTGGTGATTTCAATTTCTCTCACCTTGTGATCGATGCAACAAAAGTGAGCTAGGATGTTCCAGGGCAGGATATCTTTGCACAATCGCAAACCTACAGTTCTCCGACACACGGGGTAATCAGTTACAAATAATGTAATAAACGTAATATAACTACGTATATAATGTTTAGAAATAAATCATTTATTTCACACCATGTGGTGTAAGAGTGTATAAGTGATCATATTTGTCCAAGTAAATGACTTTCTTATTTTTTAATATCAAAATGTTATTGTTTGTAAAGCTTGATGTTGTTGGAATTGAAACTATGCATACCTAATAATAAAAATAAATCCTTGTCAAACTATTAATTTCATATTTGATGCATATAAGAAATAAACAGAAAAATAACATAATGTATGCAATAATTACATGTAAAATTCATGTTAGTGCTTAAACACTAGGTTTTACGGTTTTGTTTAAATTTCAAGTGCTTGTCTTGTATTCTTAGTATATAATGGATATAAATTTGATTTATAGATATGACTCCTGGGTCGAGGCCTCTGCTGGTGGACTATTAGTCCCCGAAGGTCTCTACAGCCCAGTAGCTCAGTACTTGAAAATACGGATGTATATTTAATTCCTGTTATAAAATTTAGAAATTCATTTCAAAATTAAGGATTATCTCCCTCATGCATAGCTCTTATCCTTAGACGAATTTGACTCCACTTTTTTTGGCACACTGTTTTCCCCTATAATACCTCTAAAACTATATTTCGGATTTCAAACATTTCGGTTGAGCATCACTGAAGATACATTATTTGTCGAAATGCGCATCTGGTGCATCAAAATTGGTACCGTATATATATATATATATATATATATATATATATATATATATATATACATATATATATAAGCACTGAAAAAGGCCACGACACTGTTGCTTATTTAAAACTCAAATTTTCCACGCAATATTGGTGACAAGAGTGATACACTGTTGTACTGAGTGATAAAAATGGTGGTGGTTTCGTTGTAAAACGTGTTTACTGACTATGGTTTAGAGAGTTTGTACCATGGTCGGGTCGGGATGAAAATAGAATTATTCTTGAAAATTACAGAAATCAGATAAATTTAGAGGGAAAACTTACAAAACAATGTGATTATGGAATAAAATGATGGGAAAATAATTATATGGAGTGATTAAGTTCAAAACAATATTAGGTAGTCCGTACCATTGATGATTCGGATATGGTGAACAGCGAAAAATAATGATTGCCAGAAGAACACGATTAAACAACAAACAAGGTCAATCAAAAGACACAGATCTAGCATTAAAATCAACAATCGAATAGGTGAATGGGAGAGAAGTCTAAGGAAAAAGATTCAGTATTATTTTTCAAGGTAATATCTTTTTCAAGGTCAGACAAATTAAAGCCGCATTCTAGAAATTATGATATCGCAACATAAAGACCTATGCGAATCCGAACTTATGTTGATTTAGAATAATGTTTTACCTTAGTGTAGAGGTCTTAAGATGATATATTAATAAAATACTAGTCTTCAAGGTCAATACATTTTTTTTCTTATTATCACCCCCCCCCCCTTTTTTTTTTTTAAAAAGCCGCAATGTCGAGAATAGAATATGAGAGGGAGAGAGAAAGAGCTATATAAATTCATAATTGGAATGATTTCTTATGATGATCTAACATAATTAGGAAGTATTGAAGGTCAAACAATAATCGCAATTTTGGGAATCCTCGTTATGGCTAAATAAAGAAACTCAAGGTTAAATAAAGGAACTCAAGGTCAGAGCCTTGAAACCGGGGAAACGAATTGTATTTATATTAATCATATAAAATAAGATATCTTGTTGGGTGAATTTTGGCGATTAGGCTATGGAAACTGATTTTAACTAAGGGTTTATCCTGGATTCATGCGCATGAAATCATTCAAATTATTCATTCCACCTGGACGGAATGATTTTAAACGGTGCATCCAGGATTTTTCTGTACTCTTTCTCTCTGCATCGGTCCATATTGGGTTATGATCAATAACAGCCACTTGCATGTCTTGCCAAATGTGACCTTCTTTGTTGAAATGTTCCCCTTCAGGTTCGATCACGCGTTTGGTTTTGATGGTTGATCGGTGGTTGTTGGTCCTAAGTCTGATGTTTGTAGTTTCCCCAACATATTGTTATCCACATTGTTTACAATTGATGAGGTATATGCAGTTGTTGGTTTTACAGGAGAGTTGACCCAATATTTTATACGTTTTTCCTGTAGTGAAGCTTTGGAACGTTTCTGAATTATGGCTAAATTTGCAAAGCAAACAGCGCTTGTCAGAGCAAGTTGAAAAGCCTCCATTGGGTTACCACTATATCCTTGATATTCCTGGGTCGTCTGAAGGACACCATTGGTGGCTCACCAAATTCTCTTGCCAATCTAGGATTATCCAAGAGTTTCGGGAAGTTATCCTTTAGGATTTTGTTTAGGTCCTTCAATGTAGGGTGGTAAGTGGTGACTAGCGGTACTCTACAGCATTTCGTTTTCTCCCTATACTGCAACAGTGAAGACCTGTCGATTGTTTTAACCTCATCAATGGCATTAGTGACAGATAGCGGCTTGTAACCTCGTTTGCATAAATGAGACTTCAATTGTTGACCCTGTCGTTCATAGGATTCCTCACTGGAACAGATTCGCCTGGCACGAATGGCTAGGCCTTTCGGTAAACCCTTGAAAATGTGATGTGGGTGACAGCTGGATGGCATTAGATATAAATGGGCGTCGGTCGGTTTGGTATGGAGATCAAAATCAATTTCACCATTTCTAAGAGTGGGTTTTGTATCAAGAAATGTATTGGTGGTATCTGAAATATCCACTGTGAACTTAATATTATGGTGAAATGAATTCACAAAGGACACAAAATTGTCCAGACTTTCTCTTCCTTCGACCCATTTGATTTCTATGTCATCGATGAACCTACGCCAACTGAGGGGTTTAGTGGGTACTTGTAGCAAAAGTTGTTTTTCTAGTCTATCCATAAATATGTTAGCATACGAAGGTGCCATTTTAGTTCTCATGACCGTACCACTTACTTGGAGGTAATGTTCCCCATTGAACATGAAGTTATTGCGTTTAAGTATATGTTCTAAAAGTTCAACCAAGGAGTCCGTGGACGGTTTTTGGTGTTTTCTACATTGTATCACTCTTGTCACCAATGTAGTTTATCGATTCTTGTCGTTTTTGCGTGTTATTTGTTTATGTAATATATGTCTCTTGATAAAGACGCTGGTTGCGTTGAAAATTCGAGTTTTAAATAACCAACAGTGTCGTGGCGTTTTCAGTGCTTTTATAAATTTCTTTACTGGCCTTGTATCGTCTCAGATCTGACACTTTAAGAAAGTAGGGTGTTGTTGGGTTTTTGTGTTTATATATATATATATATATATATATATATATATATATATATATATATTCATAGAAATTCATTTCAAAATTAAGGATTATCTCCCTCACGCATAGCTCTTATCCTTAAATGAATTTGACTCCACTTTTTTGGCACACTATTTTCCCCTATAATAGCTCTAAAACTTCATTGTTATTTCGGATCTCAAAGATTTCGGTTGAGCATCAACCGTGTGTGTGTGTGTGTGTGTGTGTGTGTGTGTGTGTGTGTGTGTGTGTGTGTGTGTTATAACCCTATAATAAAGTCTTAGATATTGTATAAATCAGTTTTCTGTTTTTATATATCAATAATGAATTGGACAACATATCTCTAGTAGAATATTAATGCAAAATCTTTTTCATAATTTTATACATGTATGTACAATTAAGTAGTCACATGCAGTATATGAATAGAATAAAGTAATTTAAAATTACCAAAATACATTTCACACTACTCTATAATAAATGCTTTCTACCAACATTAATCCTGAGCAATATATGGAATGACTTCCAAAAATAAAAGTCTGTTAGTGTTGAAAAATTTGAGTTATGGGTGTTGTCTTGAAGTATTCTGACATTACCCATGTCTTTTGTGGTCCACAAGACAAATTACATGCTGAGTTGTCAAGGATGTGTAACTGTCCTTGAACCTAATCACACTATCTGAGGTCTTCCTTTCGTTTGTAAAATTTTCTTCCATCCTGTATTTGGTTCGTTTTAATATATAAAAAAAACTTCATATCAAATGCTTAATATAGGAATGATATAATGCAATCAATGGTTGACAAAATACTAAATACACATATTAATACTGAAAACAAAGTGTTATGACTAACAATGAAAACTTACGCAAAGTAGAGTCGTTGATTCTGTCCTCTAGAATATCATATTTCTTGCACTGAAGGGGCATTTGGCCTCCAATATATCAGGGTTTACGGTCATGCTTTCAAGTATATTGGTCAATTCTACAAGTTGGTGGTTGCAAGCATGTGTGACCCCAAGGCCTATTAGTCCATGAGGACTAACTCCCAATATCACACGTTCAAACACCACAAAAACAAAACAATTTAGTTTACATAAACATACATGTATATAAAGAGGTGTTTGTTCTCTCTCTGTAATTGTTTGTATAAGTAATGAAGCGAACTTCACTTTCCTATGTTACCTCCAAAGACGCTTTCTAATTTTATTGTCTACTATCTCTCCATTGACTGAATTTATTTATCTTCTGATTTCATTATGACGATGTTGGATATATTCATGTTCCACCTTTCATTCCATTCATATACCATCAAAGGATCAGTATTTTGTTCTCGCAGTCGCTTCATCCCTCAAGTCCCATAGTATAGCCTTCTTTGTACCACATGAAATTTGATGCTTTTAAACCGAAAATAATTTGTGTGGCAATGAAACTTCTATATTTTGAAAGATTATGATTATTATTCAATTCAATATTTTTTCTACACACAATTCTAAGATTTTAAATATTCTACATAAGAGCAAAAATATACACTATAAATAAAGTGTCAGTAGGAAAAAATAAAATAAAACCCAAAAGAACAGAAATCAGTTACCATCTATAAAAATTAAGACTTGAAAATATACCAAAGTTTATTCACTTTTAATTTGCTAATACTTTTTTATATCTACGGATGAAATCTTCAAAAACACGTCAATTAGAAAAAGATATATCAGATAAATCTAATTGCTTGATGACTAGTACTTACAATTACCAATAATATGATTAATTTAGTAATTTCTATCAATTTCGATCGGGATCGGTACTTTTTTCTCTAGTTTGAATATAGTGATTTTATCTAAAATTTTGTCATTTCATTTCAATTTCTTTTTTATAATATATTTCTTCGATATCTCTCTTTTCTAACTGGCATGTTTTTTAAAAAGATTCTATCGGTAGATTTAAAAATATTAACAAGATGAAGATAACGAACAGTGATCAATCTCATAACTCCTACAAGCAATACAAAATAGATAGTTGGGCAAACACGGACCCCTGGACACACCAGAGGTGGGATCAGGTGCCTAGGAGGAGTAAGCATCCCCTGTTGACCGGTCACACCCGCCGTGAGCCCTATATCCTGATCAGGTAAACGGAGTTATCCGTAGTCAAAATCAGTGTGCCAAGAACGGCTTAACAATCGGTATGAAACACGTTAGACAGCATTTGACCCAATGCGAGGTTGTATTGACGAACTAGATCGTTATAACGACCATAGAATTTGCAAAATGCTGACTTCAATCGAGACCGTTGAAATCCCTGTACCATCAACTTGTTTGTCAGTAGCTTATCTCGATTTAAAAACTGACTATACCCTGAACAAGCTCTTACATATCGAATCAGTTGAGATATATAAACACCATATGCAGGTGATAATGGAACATTGCTACATAAATGTGGGAAGTTGACGATGGAGAAGCTGAAATCAACTTTGTCATACAGTTGAGTTGTTAGTTTGCCGTTAATGTCTACTTTCAATAAAATATCTAAGTATGAAGCAGAAGTGGATAACTCTGTGGTGTCCTTTATTTCGAGCTCACAGGGATATATCAAATCGACATATGAATGAAAGCTATCATTGTTTATAGACAAAACGTCATCGATATATCTAAAAGTCGAATTGAAGGTCACAGCGAGAGATTTTTTCTTCTTACGTAGAATTTTTTGAATAAATTCTACTTCATATGAATATAAAAACAGGTCAGCTAACAAAGGAGCACAATTCGTGCCCATGGGAATTCCAACAGACTGTTGGAAGACCTGATCACCAAAGACCACGAAGATATTGTCAATGAGGAACTCTAGCATATTTTTTATTTCAACTTCAGAGTACTTGTGCAAATACAATCAGGTTCAACACAATCTGTATATATTTAGCTATAAAGCTGTATGGCTAACAAAATCTACTTGAAACAACTTGATTTAGCTATTTCATATCTTTTATCAGATGGATTTGTAAGAGCATGAAAATTAAATTTTATTGAGTGAAAATATTTCATCATTGTACTCCACAAAACACATTGTGAAAAATACTTCAACTATGTATAAAGATGTTCCAAAGTTATTATGCAACTTTATGGCTATGTCATTGCATTTTAGAAGTTCAGTCTAAACTAGCTTAATCAAGTCATTTCAAATAGCTTTGAAAAGCTATATATGAAAATTGCAGGATATAAGACATGAGGTGAATAACATTTGGGTACATTAACCTAATAAATAATACATGTCAAACTATGATACGAGAATCTTAAAGTTTAAGTTTTCTTTTTTTAAAACATGAGATCGAATATTCAATGTCGGTTAATTTACACAATATGATTCCCACAACGCTTATAAATCACATATTCAATTGAATTCGACTTCGCAATATTCAAAACAATAGTAAACACACTAACCTTTATATGCAGCTGTCACATCTGAATTTTCCTGTAAATGTGCCACTTGGTCCTGCATCAGGGAAATCAATGGGCAACACACAATTATTTTCCCAATATTGCTACCCATCTCTCTCTGGACAGGGATTAACATCTGGAAGGGCAGAGATTTTCCAAATCCAGTCGGGAGGACCGCCATACAGTCTACCCTGTCTAACAGACACTGTAACACCTGTCGTTGTTCGCGTTTTAAAGTTTGGATATTAATTTTTTTCAACACGTTTTCAATCGCCTCGCTTGTACTGTCTTTCGCCGCCATTTTCCTTCAACAACCAAACGTAATTTGTACAACTGATTCTCATTTGTCACAAAGGGTTCTTCCGTCTTCGCAATGATTGGACGATATTTTTACATAAATTTGACCTCTGACGTGACCCTCTATGGGAAAAGAGTACCAATTCATTTCCCATAGATCTCAATGTTAACCTTTGGCCCTCTCACTAATTAACTATATCGATTTTAAACAAATGACCGCAAACATTTCAAAGTTCATTCCAAGTGTTGATAAAAAATGACAAAAAATATATAGGATCCCGTGCCTTTTATAGGCCATATTTGTACTTTTTTACAACACTTAGCAATCTGCAGTAAATTACACACTTCATATTAAGCACACCCCTACCATGGTAATTTCCTCAGTCACTTCTCGATTTTTTGCGATAATTTTTCATCCTGACAATTAATTTGAACCTCTATAATATTTCTTTCAATTCCAAATAATTTCACTCTTGATATTAGCCAATCACGCAACACCTAGACATTTATACCTCCGCTCAATCTTGGGTAAACTCCGTCCGGGTTACGCATACGGGGGTTTGGTACTCTCATTCCTATAGGGATGTTGTTAGATGTTATGTATGCGAGTACGCGAGCGGATCTAACATCTAATTTTAATTAGATTGCTACTGCACAAACATGACATTTGCCCGATTTAATTTCACATGATCCATTTCCTCCCCATGCAGCTGGGCACTTCTCAGCACATTTTAGGCTGAACAACCCATTTTCACATTGAACACATTCGTTATCATATAGCTTGCATTGCGTACAATGTTCTGGACAGTATCCAAAGCATTGCCCCCTTTCTGTCCTGGTTTACACTGATAACAGGAACCGTCTCCAGAGCAGGTGTCTCCCATGCATTTTTCAGAACATGAAGTATTACAGAAATGACTGTAAAAACCTCTTGCGCATGTACCGCAGATAACTGTAGATCTTACACATCCTTGTTCGCAGTTTCCAATACATGTATATTCACAGAAATCATAGTAATATCCATATTTGCAAACAAAACATTTTCCCTCAATTTTGTTTTTACATACCTTCCTATTACAATTAAATGGACATTTTTCAGAACAGTCTGATGCGAAGAAGCCTGGTTTGCACGTACAGTTTCCAAATACCTTGTCACAAGATTCCTGACAACCAAGTGAGCAGTTGATCTCACACAGAGGTCCAAAATATCCATTCTTGCAACTCAAGCATTCACCTGTGAGAAAATTGCCTCCATTTGCACCGTACGATTCAGAGCATGTCTGGTTGCAAAATTTACCGTAGAACCCCTTTTGACAAACACAATCCACTGCAGTAATACCACAGTCAACACCACAATCTGACACACATGCGTTGCTGCAATTTTCACCGAAATCGATCTTTGTACAATCATGAGTGCGTTAGTACATAAATGACAATAACTCGTACAGAATGATATATCATTGCTGTCAATTGTAATGATAATTTGTCACATCAATATTTTGTACGAAAATGGTGTTGGAACTCGAATATGTGAAACTTATAAAACGAAGGCTTTTACTTGATTTTTGTGTCGGGATGTTTTATTTTTCGGTTTTCATTTTCAATGCAAAACCTTAGGACCATCAGACACATACCATCTGCAACAAAGGGCAATATATACTGCAAAAGCATCTTTAAGAGTATAAGCTTCATCTTACGTATCAAGAAAACACCCCGTATATTTCATCCTAAGGTATCGTATCAGTCTTCTTTTGTTAATAAGACTTTCCTTATATACAGTGTACTTCATTAGTAAATTTGAAAGTATGTGATATGTTTGAAAATTATGTAACTAGAAGACAAAACTTTATTTTCTACTTCTATATAACATTAGAAAAAACTGAAACAGCAAGCACAAACTGTATGTTTCTATATGACAATGATAGGGGAAAACAATTCTTATAGTCTCACCCCTTAATGATGTTTTCATTGCAGCACATTTATGTATTACAGCGTAACTTAAAAAGTAGACACATCAGAGCTCTTCAAAGTACAGTGCATTAAGGTTCTTTAACCTCTGATAATCGGTTTCCAATGTCTTTGGGATCAAGACCGACTTCTGTTTCATCTGGTGTAGCTTTGCAAATTACAAATTTATGGCCTGAACAAATATACATGTACTTGAGATTGATCAGTGTCTTGGCCAAATAACCGTGGTTCAGAGTAGTAATAAACTGTCTAGTCATAAGCAATATTTGTCGGCTGACATCCCCTACAAGTATATTAAACGTCTGATACACGATAAGCAACATCTGTCGGGTAACACGATTCTCGGAATTGAAAGTGAAAATCACGGGTCGTCTGAATATTACCTTAAACAAATGTAAATTATCCAAAAAAAAATAAAATTTTGAAAAAGTTAATAATGCCCAAACATTACAATAGACAACAACGATCAGAAACGGCGAAGAATACGTCACACTATTGAATCATCATTTCACTGAGGAGAGCTAATAAAGAATTTAAAACTTACCAAAATATTGAATTTCAAATATTTTTAGACCTTTGTTCCTTGAAGAAACGATTGAAGAAACGATTTCAAGGTATTTTCCTTAAAGTGGCTTATAACAAGTTATTGACATAGTTTCTTCTCGATGTTGTCGCTCTGTTCCAACTTGTTGCATGTCACATCATTAGGAAAAACGAGCCCGGAATATACATCCACCCCTCCCGGAAAGATGGGCCTAGCATAGAATTTCCCCCTAGGAAGAATTAACCCGGGCCCAATCCCCCCCCCCTAGAAAAAAAACGTTCTAGTATAGAATGTCCCCCTAAATGACAGTACGCTCCCTTATATTTTAGCTATGTATCCGTTTCCAGTTATATTACTAGAATTCTCTTGCTTATCTAGACCCAGGAATTCTTCTTATTATTTCTTTAATTTTGAGCAGGGTCTTGTGTATAGCAATCATCATCTTATGTTTTTTTAAAGGAAATTATTCACATTGTGTAATTATCAAAATTCATTCAGACATCTCAAGTCTTTGCCGTTATTTACTAGTATATAACAGTTGAAATGGTGAAGCTGGAAAGAAGTTAATGGGTTTTTTTATTCAAAATTTCGAATTTAAATAAACGGGAAAATTAAATTACTTTTATTTCTTCAGTGCATCTATTTTACTTTTCAGATATTTTAATTGTGTACCTTTTAGTTGACTTTTTACGAAAACACCTAATGATATTGACCATCGTTAAAGTCTTTTTGAGAAGCATATTGTATTTACTATATGCAATTCAAAGTTTTCATCGTGTAAACTGAATTTCAACATCTCCAAAAGAAAAATTCGTTTATTTTATGAATATCGTCGAAGATTCCGGTCGATGAAAACTGGAAACAGGAGCGGGAAAATTCTATGCCAGGGCGGTTTTTCCGCTCAGGGGGAAACTCTATACTGACTTTGTGCATAGGAGGAAATTATATGCTGGGACGCTTTTTCACCCTATGGGGGAAAATCTATCCCGGGCCCGTTTTTCCGGAGGGGGGGGGGGTCTATGCGGGGGGGAAAGTCTATATTACAACTCCGGTATAAAAAAAGAGCACACATTTTGTAATAAATTATAGGCTACTAATATAATACAATACTAAATAGCCGTGTTTCGAGTTCCTCCGGAACACAGTGTTTATTCTGTGTTTAGTCACGCCGCTTCAAAAATGTTCCACAGGGTTACTTTCGGTTTATCGTTGTTTACCAACAGTCGGCACTTCGTGTATTAGGCCTTGTAGGGTACAGATAGCCTTAATTTTGTCGATCATCATGAAATTGAAATACGCATGTAATAGTTTGGGATGTATGCGGTACATATTTGTTGATGAGCGTTTGATAAGCTACTATTGATCTACGAAATACAACGAAAGACTTCGTCAAGAACAGAAGAAGACGATGTTGTCGTGTAACTCACACACGGCCCAACTGTCTAGTAACCGGAGGGGGAAAGGAAAAGAACGTATTAGACTCAGTGAAACCTGTCAAACAGGTAAAATGAAAATTATGACGTCATTTTATATATGCTTAAACAAAACACAATTTGCACTGCTTCATAAAGCAGACATTAAGTCCAGTACAGTCTAGGGCCTATGTGAAACAGAATTTACATTACCAAATCAGGGCCAAAATGGGCATAAACATGTAGGCCTAACATATATAATTATTGATATAAAACATAAATAACGATAATACACAGTGAAGAGTATTTAATATATTAGCTGTAACATTATAGGTATTTGAAATATCTTTATTATCTAAAGCTAGTTTAGATTGAATTAGACTGGGTTTCTAAGTGCAATGGTATAGCCATATGTGGATGAGGATAGAATTATCTACTTCGGTATAGTCAATATGCTGTCTAATTTGAAAATAATTATTTATCAACTAATGCTTGTGTCACAATTAAGTCTTTGGAGTTTGATTTTTAATGATATACTCATGTAATTGGAAGAATTTTTAGTATGACTATTGATTATTGTAGTCATTTTATTGACTTTTCACAATCCAGTAGGTATTTGTGATTACTACTAATATTTATATCACTGAACAAAATATATATCTGATCATGATTAAGGTAATATTATTCCTTTTAGCAACATCATTTCAATTATGTGCTCATAGACTGCTCCAGCACAATCTCTAGTATAATTAGCCATGTATATATGCTTAATCAAGCTATATAGCTTTTTAAAGCTAATTGAAATAGCTATATAAAACTAATTGAAATTGCTTGATATAACTATTTCAAATCTTCTATCAAATATATTTCTAAGCAAAAGAATTTTATTTCTAAGTGAATATATTTCATCCTTGTACTCGAAACAACACACTGTAAACAATAAATGCTTATTAAACTATATACCTTAGGCAGAATTTTGATTCAAAATTGTCAAATGTTTAGGATTATTAAGTTGTTAAGCAACATTTAACCAATCTTCACTGTTGACTATGAGGATCAATAGAATGATATATTGGCAATTAGATTCCACATTGTAAAGTCAGCATATACTTATCTAAGCTTCGACACACACAAGGTAGTGGACAGTTATCAATACAAAAGAAATTATCTTTTCATGCAAATTCTTAAAATGGCATATGTTGTGGTTAGTTCAAAGTACATGTATATTGTTATGTGCCATTGCACTTAGAAATTTAATCGAAACTAACTTAATGAAGCTATTTGAAATAGCTTTATAAAACTATATAGCTAAATATAGAGATTGTGCTGGGCCTGATAGATATAGCAATACAGCGAAAATCCATCATATGCATCAAAAGTTTGAAAAAGGTGAATTGACTTTAATATTTATGAACTAAAATGAAACTAGAAAAAAAAAAGGAAATTAGGAAGAACCTTTTGTGTTCGTTTAAAACATGTTGGATAGATTTTGAAGTTGTTTAACTAGGTTTATACATGATACATGTTAAGTGCTCAAATGACTCTTGTGGTGAAATATGCATATTTTTTAGATTGATGTCAGAACTCTGAATGCAAGCAAGCTCCCATATGACTACAATGTATAAGGGAAATTAGATATATGTACAATAAATATGGTAAGCTTTATTGATAAAAGTCATGAAAACTCATACATTCAGTTTTAATATGAATTTATTCATATATTTCTAGATAAGTTAAAAAAAATATACATGTATGTGCAGTGAACAGTATTTTTAACAAATACATAAATTATAATTTCTGCATTTTTTTTTTTTATACATCCTTGCTTCTCAATTTGACAAAAATCTATTATCAATATTGTGGCATCCCTCCTCTTTTTCAGGTATATGGGAACTGGATAATTTTCAATGCCTTTCACTTGAGGTCTTCAGTTTCATCATTAATCATGTGAATGTCTGTATGCCAAACTCTCATGATGTCATGCCATTACTGGACATTCCTTACGCAGTTGTGTTAAGTAGGGCCATAGAAATATGTCAGGAAAAAAGCATTAATAAACAGATCAATTTGTGACAAATTCTGTAAACACAACCCTTTTATACAAAAACAATATGTATATATAATTAAGTGCATATTGACCTCTTATACATTTTTCACCAGACCGACAGTCTCTACATCAACTCTGTATCACGTGATCAAATATCAAGATAAAAACGTATCGTGTATGTATAAATCGTTGAATTGGCACGATATCCAGATATCAATGCAAGTTGAAGTTAATATAGCTTCAAAGCATATTAATTTCTTGATTTGAAAAGTGCTGAGAGCAAGTTTATTGTGACTTGTAACATGTCTAATTTTTGCAGTGAATATGCAAGATGCAGCGATTTTTGCTCATACGAAGTTGAATCTAGCCTGAAAAACATATTTTCTGTTGAAGCCAGAACTTGCTCCCCTAAGTTTCCTTTGGCACTGAAGTTCACATGTCACATAAATCAAACATCTTTCACTTAAAAACCTCGGGGTGTCGTGCCAATGATGAAATTTTTATGTACGGAAACCCTGTTTATGCAAATGAGTCCATTGTGAAAGTAACTATACGTGTAGATTAGGGGCGATATCAAGATCACAATATAATATGGATATTACTTTAGCATGTATGCTATATAAAGAAGAAATTGAAACATTTTCAATATCAAAGATAATAAATATAACCCATTTGACAGAAACTTTTACGCGATTGCACTTTACCGTTTGACAGCGGTGGTAAATAACGAAACAATATTTTGACATTTCCAACCACAAAAGGACTGTAGATATGTACGTCATGACCTTCGTCATGACGTATTTTTCATTGTGACGTCGTGCAATGTGCCAGTGCGGTAAAGTATATTTATGATAATCACTGATATTAAAATTTTATGGGGAAAAGCCTTAACTCAACCGCGTAACACTGGTTTATTTCAACCATACTACTTGTAACATTGCAAACATATTAGACTGAAAATTTTCCCATACACAAGATTTGAAGGAGCAAAAGAAAATAATTAGATATGTATAACACAAAAAAGAAGAAATTAATTCTCACCTGGCTGAAATTAACTTTTT
Organism: Ostrea edulis; assembly: GCF_947568905.1. Taxonomy (NCBI): domain Eukaryota; kingdom Metazoa; phylum Mollusca; class Bivalvia; order Ostreida; family Ostreidae; genus Ostrea; species Ostrea edulis. Next base: position 23,949,762 of record NC_079165.1, on the reverse strand, counting down.
ACTCCTTTTTAGCTCCCTTTCACTGCATACCAGCCAATAACTAACAGTCATTATATGCAGATCAGCCAATGTTATCAACCTGTGTATATATATGCTGAATAAAATATGAATGAAAATTGTTGTTCTTTGTTATTCTTTTTTTTTTTTAAATATATACTCAATAGCATATTTCCTTACACAGTACTGAATCAAAGGGGTAGGAGAGCAAATACATAATATATAACCTGGCTCATGTTCAGCTGGTTCCATTCTTCTATACAAGTGGTTTGAGTGGAAATGTACATTTCTGATGTTCATGCAAAGTACCTTGATTGCACAGGCAATATGCATCACTTGTGTTCGAATTTACTATTAAAGAGTAATCTTTAATAGTAAATTCGAACACAAGTGATGCAATTGCCTGTGCTTGATTGGTATTAAAAGTTGGAGAAAAGATAAATAAAAGTTCTTTGATATAATTCAAAATTTTACAGTGAATGAACCATCGGCATGGAGCTTGGATAAATGATTATGCAAATTCTAGTATAGATCCGTACTAAGGGATAGATTATCTGGTGTTCTCGTATTTTATTTATAAATTGGCAGATATTATATACCCCCCTCCCCTTCTCACTCCCTTGTGATATTGCTTCGTAATTTTTATGAGCCTGAACCATGAGTTCCTAATTGAAATTCTCTAATATATGATCATTTATCGTCTATTTAATGTCGGATGAACACCGTTGTAAAATACATACACTGCTCAGATGTGGATGAGGGTACAGGTATACCTATTCTTAAGATTGACAAGATGTTGCACAGTCTGTATCATATGTTTAAGAGTAAGTACAAACCTCTTGGTTTTCCTAAAATTTGATATAAGCAAACTGGCTAGAACAATATTGTTTCTTTGTTGATTCAGCTTTCACGGAATGTAATAATTGCACTGAATTTCGGCTCCTCGTGGTTTTCTACACAATTGACGCCATCCTTTCCTCTGCGTGAACGCTTTTCCCGGGTTTGGGAAACGGTAAACTTTGACATCTTCCCAAGTAAATATATATCGCTTGCTATCCTTTATCTGATTTGCGACACTTTGTGCCGCAAAATCTATATTTTGTAAAAGACAATTTTTGTTACCAGTGTAAACAAAATTAACCGGAACTACCCCTGTGGAACATTTTGTTCAAATCACGTGAACAGCATGGCTAAATACGAAAATTCCCGGGTGTTCCGGAGGAACACGAAACACGGCTATTGCATATATATACAAGGCGAAGATAACGAACAGTGATCAATCTCACAACTCCTACAAGCAATACAAAATAGATAGTTGGACAAACACGGACCCCTGGACACACCAGAGGTAGGATCACGTGCATAGGAGGAGTAAGCATCCCCTGTTGACCGGTCACACTCGCCGTGAGCCCCATATCCTGATCAGGTAAACGGAGTTATCTGCAGTCAAAATCAGTGTGCCAAGAACGGCTTAACAATCGGTATGAAACACGTCAGACAGCATTTGACCCAATGCGAGGTTGTATTGACGAACTAGATCGTTATAACGACCATAGAATTTGCAAAATGCTGACTTCAATCGATACTGTTGAAATCCCTGTACCATCAACTTGTTTGTCAGTAGCTTACCTCGATTTAAAAACTGACTATACCCAGAACAAGCTCTTGCATATCGAATCAGTTGAGATATATAAACACCATATGCAGGTGATAATGGAATATTGCTACATAAATGTGGGAAGTTGACGATGGAGAAGCTGAAATCATCCCGTTTGTCATACAGTTGAGTTGTCAGTTTGCCGTTAATGTCTACTTTCAATAAAATATCTAAGTATGAAGCAGAAGTGGACGACTCTGTGGTGTCCTTTATTTCGAGCTCACAGGGATATATCAAATCGACATATGAATGAAAGCTATCATTGTTAATAGACAAAACGTCATCGATATATCTAAAAGTCGAATTGAAGGTCACAGCGAGGGATTTTTTCTTCTCAATTAGAAGTTTTTGAATAAATTCTGCTTCATATGAATATAAAAACAGGTCAGCTAACAAAGGAGCACAATCCATGCCCATGGGAATTCCAACAGACTGTTGGAAGACCCGATCACCAAAGACCACGAAGATATTGTCAATGAGGAACTCTAGCATATTTTTTTATTTCAACTTCTGAGTACTTGTGCGGGGAATCAGAGTGGTGTTTAACAAAGCAAGTTTTTGAATGACTGATCACTAGATATGAATATTTCCGTTTTCCGTTTTTGTTGACGAAGCAACTGTCTATGATGTCAAAAAGTCTAGTCTTTAATTTATCGTGAGGAATGGTCGTGTATAGTGTTGAAAAGTCATAGGTTTTAATGCTATTGATTTGGGAAAAATTCTGTGATTTCAAGTTTACTAAAAGTTCTTTAGAATTGTTTAGAATCCACATTTGATTAACACCACTTCTGACATATGTAGTTGCACAGTAAGTTTGAAGTTTCTCCTTCACAGCTGTTAACATTTTCGTGAGGAGGAAAGATAGGGGCTTGGTAGAGCACTTACTGGATCCAGCAATGTATCTTTGTTTGTAAGGGTTTTTATGTAGTTTAGGAATCCAGTATAGGTACAGTAACTCATATTCATTCGACCCATTGGATGGAATATTAAATGTGTCTAAAACTGAAGCATGGTTTTGAAGAATTTCGTCTTTTGAAAGGGCAGTTGGAGTATAAGTATGATTACCAAAAGTGGAATTAATGCCAAGTTCGTTTAAAATACAGTTGTAATAATGAGCCTTACAAACAAAGACAATGTTGTTACTAGCTTTGTCAGCTGGAACCAAAACATATTCCTCATGTAACCTATCTTATTCTTTTATCACTTCTGGTTTACTAAACACAGAAGGATATATGGTACATACTTTTGTTTTCATGTGTCTAATGCGGGATTTTAATATCCCTCTTATGCTTTTAACCCATTCTGACAATGTATCAAGTTCTTCTTTTTCATATTTAGCCCATCGTCTGGCATAATCTTTGACAGAACTCATAATAGAGATGAAGTTCTGTCGCCAATTAAAAGACCGAGGTTCTCTGTATTTAGGACCTTTAAGTGATTTGAGGTCCTTATTTTTAACTATATCAACCTCACCAGTAATGGCATGTCCAACTGGACTGTAGTTGAAAGAAGATGAAGAACAAGAACATGTTGGTGGATTACGTATAAGAGGGTCTATATCTAAGCACTGCAAAGATTGTTTATAATTAAAAAGTTTGGATGCAATAGTAGAAGTATAGCTGTAGGAAATACAGAGTGTAGACTTGAACTTGAAATAATTTGGAATACACGACTGAACCTTTTTATGACGAAGAATGTTGCTTATGTTGACGGCATCTATTCCTTTGTAAATTTGAGCTTAAGGAACTGACGGCATGATTTGGAAGGAATATCATCCATGGTCCGTGCTGGTTTATAGAGCCTGTGGTAGGCAACATCCATAATCATAGAGTTCAGTCTATATTCAGGTGTTGAAAAATCCAAGTATAGACTAGCCATAGCTTCTTCAAATAACGTGTGTAAAACCCTTAATGGAAAAGAGTAAAGTTTTGTACGAATATGATGTGGACCCATTTTGACGTCATATGTACATGCAAAATATATATACACGTTTTTACATATATGCATATGAACTGTTAGTATTTAGTCTATGATCACTATACATATGTCATATTGTGTAACATGATTGTATGCCAACATGTTTAGTGAATCGATAAATAAATTAAATCATACCGGTAGAAGCTTACAAAAAGCGTGAAACGATTGCTTAAATTGAAAGAAGGATGAGATAGACAGGAAATCTACTTATTTCAGAGAAAGTATCGCCAAAAAATATCAAAAGAAAGAGGGGGGTAAGTAGTGTCCATTCTTCAGGTGCCAGTGGAATTTACTGCCTAGATACCCGCCTGTAAATCATGTTTATATGAATAAAAAAAACTGGTACCATTTGAACATCAGTTCTCTAGTATATATCTTGCGAGTGTTCACTTAATGCTACGTGTGGCGTGTGCAGTATGTAAACAAAGAACATCAAACTATGTATATACTACCTCTAAAGTATTGAGTCAATGTATAAAACACAGTAAATGTTGTTTACTTTCATTGTTGACAACTTTGGTTTCAGGTATTCAAACATCAGTATTTCAATTACAAGAACTGACCTTGATTTTTCCGATTTCAAAGTTGTAGAGCTGACATCTTCACGTCGTCTTTGCTGTGTGCGTAGTAAGCGCTTTTAAGACACTGATTCCAACCATACGACAAACTTCACCGGGGTATTTCTCATCATAATGCCTTGTCATGTGTTGTCAAATCAGTGAAATTTAACTTATTTCAAGCGTAGAATAAAGGCAATATAAACCCTTTCACGATCATTAGTCTTAAACTGAAGTGAGTATGCTGTATTGCATTTTCAAAATATATAATGCTTAATAAAGTCAAAATATATAAAGTGATTGCAAATATGGTATACCTGTGCACTGGACACTTCTCTCACATCACAAGCATCATAGTGTTTCACAGCTCTGCCAATCCCTTTAAAATTGTTTATAATGTTGCCGGATTCTGTTCTCCTTGAAATCATGAACTCGTAAATAGTAGAAAACGATATTTTGAGACCCCTGGGTAGTGATTTTTGGCAAGCGACCGAATTAAAGGGAGGAATATTTTCCTTTGCTTCAGGAAATATAGTTTCGTTTTGTGAACGAAAAACGACTGGAGTGAGGGAAGAGACGGGCACTAGTGCATCGAAAATTTCACGTATAAGTTCGTCTTTTTCTTTCTTCTCTGTATTTATTGACAAATCTTTTGCCAACTCTTTGAGTGCTCAAACTCTCAACTTCTTCAAATTTCCGCGGGTCGCCATCTTAATGTAACTAACGTAAATGTAAACAGATGCCGTTGTCACTCGACGTGTCGAGTGCGCATGTGCGGAAATTATCGTAAAACGGCTTATATTTTTATATGATCCTAAAATAGAGTTTGTGTATGTGTATTCAAATATGGGTTGATCAAGGCGGAGCAACTGTCATAACGTATCAGCTCATTATGATCTCATTTATCCTACCGAGTTCATTCGTTACCTTAAGTTCCCTGTGTTGAATACCTCCAATCTTACCTGGGTTTTTTTTATGGTTTTGGTTCAATTGGATTTTAGAATAAAATATTTTATAAGAATTTTCCGATCTATTCCAATCTAATATTTGACATTGAGGTCATGATGTGAACAAAATTGAATTACATGTATTACTATGACATATTAATCCCTTGTAGAATTCATTTCCGGAGAAGAAGATTTAAAAAAAAGAAATTAAACATCCACGAATTTTCATGAAGAAAGAGGCTTTCATAAAGACCCATCCTGTTGTCATTATTCTGAATTATTTCCACGTTGAAGGGCATATTGTCATTCATTCGACCAAACTTGAATCCACTTTTCCTAATGATGATTAGCACTAAACGTTGGCGAAATTGACCGAGTGGTTCTTGCGAGAACCAATATGTGATAAGTATTGGCCGATCAGACAAATGTCAGACTAAGTTGATCAGCGAAAATCGCTTGATCATACAGGTTTTAAGGAAAGGGAAGGAAAATAAAAAATAAAAAACATACCAAGTCCATCCACTATTCCACACAGTGCTGAATTTCTTATACAGTCTTCCCCAACGGTACAGTTTGCATTCAAATTTGTCCAGCCTGCCTGGCATGTAGTGCAATTTAAAACACCATAGCATAGCCTGCATCCTTCTGCGCAGTCCTTATCACATTCAATACCGTATTTACTGTTGTTACAGCCATGTAGACAATTCCCAGTCATGTCACACGTCTTGTTTATACAATCACCACTGCACGGAATGTTACATGTGTTACCATAGCTAACATCATTACTACACACTGTGCAGTGTTTTTCAGATTCACAAGAGGAACAGTTTTCTGGACACTTCACGCATCGCGATCCTTTAAGAAACCGTGAACCTGCACATTTGTGACATACTGGAGTATCACTGTCCATAAAGGAGCATTGTGCACAATTTGAGATAGCTGCATTACATTCCTGATTACATATATTCCCAAACCAACCATCGCTACATCCGTGACTGCATGTTTGATTACTTAGGCATGTAAAGTTTAAACAGTTCTGGCTACATTGACTTTCACAGTCACTGCCATATCTACCAGGAATACAACGTTCACAGACCCCAGTGTCACATGCCGCATTTAAATCGCAATATGGACTGCATTTCTGATCACACTGACTGCCAAAATATCCTACTGCACAAACATGACATTTAGCCAATTTGATTTCACACGAACCATTTCCTCCACATCCAGCAGGGCACTTCTCTGCACATTGTAGGCCGAACCACTTATTTTCACAATGAGAACATTCGTAGTCATATTGCATGCATTGCGTACAATGTTCTGGACAGTTTTCATAGCATTGTCCCCCTTTGAGTCCTGGTTTACACTGATAACAGGAACCGTCTCCAGAGCAGGTGTCTCCCATGCAATTTTCAGAACATGAAGTATTACAGAAATGACTGTAAAAACCTTTTGTGCATGCATCGCAGATACCTGTAGATCTTTCACATCCTTGTTCGCAGTTTCCAATGCATGTATGTTCACAGAAATCACCGTAATAGCCATCTTTGCAAACCAAACATTTTCCCTCACTTTGTTTACATACCTTCCTATTACAATTAAATGAACATTGTTTAGAACAGTTTGATGTGAAGAAGCCTGGTTTGCATGCACAGTTTCCAGATACCCTACCACAAGATCCCTGACAACCAAATGAGCAGTTTTTCTCACACAGAGGTCCAAAATATCCATTTTTGCAACTTAAGCATTCGCTTGTGAGAAAATTGCACCCACTTTCATCGCACGATTCAGAGCATGTCTGGTTGCAAATTTTACCGAAGAAACCCTTTTGACAAACACAATCCACTGCATTAATATTACAGTCAATTCCACAGTCGGACGGACAAACGCTGCTGCAATTTTCACCGAAAGTTCCGTTGGTGCATTCTGATGAAAGGAAAGGAAAATTAAAACTGAACATGATCAATCTATAAATGCAGGTAGATAAATATCTATCTTTGTACAATCATGAGTGTGTTAGTACATAAATGACAATAAATCGTACAGAATGATACAAAATTGCTGTAAATTATAGTAATAATTTGTTACATCAATATTTTGTACGAAAATGGTGTTGGAACTTAAATATGTAAAACGGATAAAACGAAGGCTTTTACTTGGTTTCTGTGTCGCGATGTTTCTATTTACAGTTGTTCAATTCAATACAATAGATGCTGCAAAACATATGTAAGTGTATAAGCTTAATCTTACGTATAAAGAAAAAATTCGTACATCTCATCCTAAGGTATCAGTCTTCTTTTGATAATAAGACTTTCTTTAAATACTTCATTAGTAAATTTGAAAGTATGTTTGATAAACCAGAAAATTATGTGACTAGAAGAGAAATTTGAAAGTATGTTTGATAAACCAGAAAATTATGTGACTAGAAGAGAAAACTTTATTTTCTGCTTCTCTATATAACTTTAGAAAACACCGAAATAGCAAGCACAAACTGTATGTATATGGCAATGATAAAAAACCACTCTTTTACTCTCAACCATTAGTAATGTTTTCATTGCAGCACATTTATGTGTTGGAGTGTAGCTTAAAAAGTAGACATATCAGAACATGTACAGTGTATTTAGGTTCTGTAACCTCTGATAATCAGTTTTTAAAGTCTTTGAGATCAAGACCGACTTTTATTTTATCTGGTGTAGCTTTGCAAATTACAAATTTATTGCCTGAACAAATATATATCAACGTGAGATTGATCAGTGTCTTCTCCAAATAACCGTGGTTCAGAGTAGTAAAACACTGTCTAGTCATATTAACATTTGTAGGGTGACAACCCCTTATATTGAACGTCTGAGGTATAACACGATAATCAATATCTTTCGGGTGACATCCCCTATATTGAACGTCTGAGGTATGACACGATAATTAACATCTGTCGGGTGATATCCCCCCTATATTAAACGTATGAGGTATGACACGATAATCAACATCTGTCGGGTGACATATCCTATATTGAACGTCTGAGGTATGACACGACACCGGGATTCGATTCTCGGAATTAAAAGTGAAAATCAGGGGTCCTCTGAATATTACCTTAAACAAAGGTAAATTATCACGGTAAGAGGAAGCAAGGTTATTAACCAAATGTTGCAATTTAATAACTTTCTATTACAAAGTGAATTCCTAAAAACGAAAATGAGATAACGAACACACAAAAAAGTGAGATCAATTTCCACTCAAATGTGTTTACAGAGGATGTATGTTCCGGTTAGGATATTTTAAGATTTCCATTTACCTACAGTATGCAAGGTGAAGATAACGAACAGTGATCAATCTCATAAGTCCTACAAGCAATACAAAATAGATAGTTGGGCAAACACGGACCCCTGGACACACCAGAGGTGGGACCAGGTGCCTAGAAGGAGTAAGCATCCCCTGTTGTATATGATGAGGCATATAGCCCTATCCCTAACCCAACAGTCAAATGTTTGACAATTTTGGCAAAGACCTACAATGTCTTTATCATTATGGACTAAGTTTATGTGAAAGATGTTCGGAGGTAAAATTAACCGAAAGTTTACATGTAATTCACTAACTAGTGTGTATTTTGTATTTCCTACATCGATAGATGCTACACATGGCATTTGCAGAAAATTAGCCATGGAATTTTGAAAAAGTTAAAGATACCCAAAACATCACAATAGACGACAACGATCAGACACGGCGAAGAATAAAATCGCACTATTGAATTAGCATTTGACTCAGGAGAGCTAAAAAAGAAGTTAAAACTTACCAAAATATCGAATTTCAAATATTTGTACACGTGTTTTCTCTGTAGAAACGATTTCAAGATATTTTCCAGAAAGCGGCTTATAACAAGTTAATGACACAGTTCTCTTCCCGGTGTTGTCGCTCTGGTCCAACTTGTTGCATATCACATCCATGGTCCTAACATACGCCATCTCTTTGATGTAAACTGTATAATTTATACCCCGCTCTAAAATATACAATATTTCGTAAAGTATTTTGTAATGATACTGTAACATCTTTCAGAAATATCACAAATACCAAGAAGTTTGTATATTATATTACCGAGAAGAAGGGTGATGTCTAGTTTGTCTATTGTTATTGACTTATTTAGTTGGACTCTCAAAAATGGCTTATAGTCCTTATTCTCCAAAGAAGTTGAAAAATCTTCATCTAGTAATTTATTTTTATCGTCTTTATCATCTCCTGCTGCTGCCCGATATAACACGTTCCCTGAAATATAATATTACAATGCTGATATCAACTTCTAAACATACTTATCGTTTTTGTTTGCTGATAAATCAATTGAATTCTTGTCTTACGCCTTTGACAATTGTAGTCTTTGGATCCACCCCAACCAGGCAAACAAGTCGTACACTTTTCACTGCAGTCTACACAATGACAGACACAGGTGCCATTTCCAAAGCATTGTCCTTAATGCAAAAAATTATGTAAAAGAGAAATGAATAATGTTCGGATTTGTTTTCCTTATCATTGATTGAAAAATAATTTCCTTTTGTTACGAAAGAGTAAACAAACCTTTTATAACTGTGACGAGGAATAACTGCAGTATTAGAATTAATTGAATTATCTCCATTTCCACAATTACACACTTTCACATTTCTTGATGGTAGTAAATATTCCTTTGTACACAATATGTTTCATTTACTGTAACTCAAGGGTATGCTAAACATCTAACGACTAACACGTACTGCGACGTATTTATATTTACTCACATGTTTTACACAGGACTTCCGGTTAGTCATTAGCACTTTCATTCTATCTGAGCAATGTACTTTGCCAAAAGTCCATCATACTTCTATCCGATATACTGTCTTGCTTTCCCTGTATCTGAAGATTCTGTATCAGAACTATTAGAAATCTTATTCGATAAAATAGAATACAGAGCTTTATTGGGGGTGTTGCTAAAATGCAGAACGCAAAATGGAACGTAATTTAAGAATTAGAATGATTAATGTAGCATGATAACACAAAAATCGAGAAAATATGCTTTGTTTTGATTAAAATCAAAAGTTTAGGAATTTGTTTACCATCGGTACTGATAAGGCTACAGTAAAACGGTTGTACATGTTACATGTGGGAAGAGAATGGGAAGAACTAACAGGGGGTTTTATGCACTCTCCCCTTCTCGTTGTAAAACGTCTTTAACGCACATGTATTTACACATAATACAATGTATTAAGGTATCACACCGGTAATTTTCCAATCAAAATGAACTTAATCAATTGTAGTTCCACATATTTAAAAGAATTTTTTCTTGCGCGATTTTTCTCATTTCCTCTTCTTCTTTCCTCTTAATTTTTGTATCCCTGATTAGGAAATTTTGTGCAATTTGTAGAAATAACCAAGCGTATACAAAGGAACTATTTGCTGTTGGTAGCTGAGGCTACTTCCTGAGGTGCATTCTGGCTGTTTACACACATGTGAAAAACATGTGTATTTGAGGGTAGTCTTGTTTGCGGGTAATTTTTTTTTTACGAAAATGCCGTGTAGGGTATTGTTTTTCCGGTTTCGGTAGACAAGACAGGTAACATAGAACATTTCCGACTGCGCTATTCGGCATCAATTCTGCAAATTGATTTTTAATGATTTCCCCCCCTCTATAGAAATATATAGTGAAAATAATTAACGGTGTGATACCTTGAATGTTCTTACAACAGGGAGTGTGGAATGTATAAAACGACGATAATTCAGAGACTTAGTGATCGCAGCACTCCAATCCTATGTAGGCGAGGACATATGGGAGTTTATTTTTTTAAACTAGATATACTTGTTTCTTATTATTTATATAAATAATGAGATGACCTTTCAATTCCATTGAAACACAAATTCTCTGTTAGCCTTTTAGCTATTTCATATATTTCAATTCCTTTTACTAGGGTCATAAACTTAATCTTAGTTTTCATTGGTTCTGTTTCAATATTTTTCCCCGCTGTACTTCTTCGCGTTCAACACTAATCCACAGGATATCAGTACATGTACAAACTTTCACTTTACATAAATTAATCCCAAATAAGGCAACCTTTTTATACACACCGGATTCTTTCGCTTTAAAATTTGATATAATGCATACATATATGTCTCGTTCAACCAGACGCTCGACTGTCTCCATAAGTCTCCGACGATCAGAAATGTGCGGAGACAGCCGAGCGTCTCGTTGAACGATGTTAATATATATCATACCAGTTAGAGAACTATTGATTGATTGAATATTGTTTAACGTCCCTCTCGAGAATATTTCACTCATATGGAGACGTCACCACTGCCGATGAAGGGCTGCAAAATTTAGGCCTATGCTCGGCGCTTATGGCCATTGAGCAGGGGGGATCTTTATCGTGCTACACCTGCTGTGACACGGGACCTCGGTTTTTGCGGTCTCATCCGAAGGAACGACCCATTTAGTCGCCTCTTATGACAAACAAGGGGTAATGAGGACCTACTCTAACCCCGATACCCACGGGATAGTTGTAGAACTAAAATAAAATTCAATTAACTTGAATATATCTAGTTCGATTAAAAGCAAGTTCGATTCAAAATAGCTATGTTTAGGGAGAGATGTTGATTTGTTTTCTGTTTCAATGTTGTTTTCGGGGAGGTGAAAACCTCTTTTTCACTGGATAGGCTCATAATTTTGTTTCTTAAGGTGGCAGTCATAATAGAGTAATAAAATTTGAAAGGAGTTAAATTATATTTCAAATCTTTTTAAGTATATTTATTTCATTTTTTTATTTATGAAACAACATGCTTTCATAATCAAGGGAGGGGTGTCAGAAAATGACAAAGCCGGGGAAAACGGGGTTGTACTCACAGGTGCTCGTTTAATATCTTTTTATAATAAGTTTTAATAATTTTAAAATACATATGCATTAGTATGAAGTACATGAAATAGTGGATTCTGTGGATGACTTCCCATTCTCCCTGTAATTTATGCTTCCTTTGTTCATATTAAACCTTTAATTTTACAAAATGCTGTCCTCATAACATTATTGCTTGCAATATTGTCCGTTCAGTGTTTTAGCAACATCCCTTTATTTGTGTAAACAAAACTTTTCACAAACTCGTACAAATATTATCCACACAGCTTTGTAATTTTGCAAACATATTTCATTATAGTCATAAATCGGTGAATCACAACCTTAATAAATAACATACATCGGTCTACATTGACTTTTCCAACAGCAGATGATGTAAAATGCTCGTGAAAGAGGTATAGCGCACTTGGTATGCAATTTCGCCTACATAAATACCTTTTTCTTGAATATCATTTTTTACAAATATTCAGCTATACAATGTCAGTTTATACTTGTGTTTACCCAAATTACTTAATAAAGATATCGATATGTTGATAGTATATTTATTTGACAAGCATAAACATCACCGTGGTTATATAGAGTATATAGTAGATGTAACGTAATGGGCATAAAAAATTGCAAACTGTTGCAAAAGGCCACCTTAAACCAGAAATAAAACACTGAAGTTGTTTTACCTGCTTATGACTGTATATAAGTCCGTTTGAGGAAATTTGGTTTAAGGTGGCCCTCTTGTTGAAAATGGTTAAAATATGAAAAAATCGTTCTCTTGAGATTTAGCAGCCTGTCAAAAGTTAAACCTTTAAACTTACAAGCCTGGGTGGCCTAGTGGTTTAGGTGCTCGGTAATCGTACACTTAAACCATATATTCCCCGAGTTCAAGTCCAATATTTTTCCAATCTATATTTTTTTTTTTTATTTTTTTTTTTTTTTTTTGCTTTTCATTTTTTGGGTCGTTTTCTTGAGGAGGGGGGGGGGTTAAATGTGATACATATATTATAACAAATATTAGTCATTTTTATCATAACTTCTAATATTTGCAAGTTACGACTTAAAGAAAGGGAATTTATTCCGATATCATTGTAGTTCCGCTTGTTTACACTAACATGTTCCTGTGTGCACATGAATTTCAAACCGTAATGTGGCTGACGAAAAGCTAAATAAATACTACAAGAAAAGGGACACAAATGCACAGCATGTAATAAGTAAAAATAAGTCAAGGGAGGAAAAGAACTGTTATACAGTTTGACTTCTCAAAAAAAAAAAAAAACTCATGTAGCAACTGTCATATGATATTTAGGCAAAGATAAACACTCGAATTATCAACCAAAGGCAAATGAACTGATGACATCTATTAAAGGCGCTGCAGTCATGTCAGAACAGTGAGTTAAGTAATGCCATATGTAAAAGGGTTGTTGTGTAATATGAATGCACAGGTCTATGAAAATATTGTACTGTTCATCATTCCAAACAGGGAAATGGTTTATTAAGTAAAGAACGACTCATATAAATATCAGTAATGCTAAACTACGGCAGTTATTTATCTTGGTTAACGAAACATCAAAAACGTTGGCCTTATATTTAAATATAACACGCCAGTCTATTATAGGAAACCGGTGTTTTCCATTTACATTTCTGAGTCGGCCGTATCGTCAGCAAATGCACTATACCTCAAATTTGTTTAATTATTTTTTCAGATGTCACCACTTATTGGTAAAATACCATACTCGATGCCGTATCAGTACTTACGCCGGCTGTCACATGAGGCTGGACATATCCAAAAACCCAGGTCTCACATTTTTAATTGGTGACAGTTTGAGGAGATGGAGTAATCACTACTAATTCTTATGTCTTAGATTGGATACGCCCATGGCACACGTGGGTCTAGAACTCGTTTAAGGTTCCACGCGGTAGGTACGAGCTTCTAAACTTACCACCTTCCAGAGCCACCGTGACAGGTGTTCTAAAACTAATGATGCAGCAAAATGAACACAAGCCAAACTGTTAGCCACGGACCCTGGAATTCATCAGAAGCATGGCTTTAAGAAATCGGTTTCACACGACTATCAAGTATAAAGGACACAGGTAGATTTGTAAAGCGAGGACACCACCACAATTCGGTCGGAAATGGTATAGAAAAAAGGAAGACAATTAAAACGGCAGCGAAAACACAAGTAACCAGACACCATATAAGCACGTATAATTCGATGGGGAAATGGCTTCAACTGCAGAAAATCTCAGATATGAAGATGATTAATGCGCACTATTAAATGTAAAATTACGCATATCAGACGAAGTTTACTAAACACCTGTTGTACTGACAGGTGCAAGGGAATTTTCTATGATCTTGTTCTTTTTTTTAAGTATGTTGATTCAATATACATGTATCACAGTGAACTCGAAATAAAACACCAAAGTTTTCCATTTGGATATTTTATTGAACATACCCGTTACTGGCAAACTAACAAACTCAACCTTGTGGCAAACAGGATGAATTCAGCTACTCCACTCTTAACTTCCCATACTCATCTACCATTTTTGGATGGTGTTTATGTCAATCAATCGATACGCGAGATCATGTTCTGAGTATGATCAATGTTTAAATCAAGACAGACTACTGACAAATATTACAGGGTTGATCAATCTCATAACTCCCACAAAGAGTACAAAATTAAGAGTTGGGCAAACACGGACCCCAGGACATACCAGAGGTGGGATCAGGTGCCTAGGAGGAGTAAGCATACCCTGTCGACCGGTCGCACCTGCTGTGAGCCCTATATCCTGATCAGGTAAACGGAGTTATTCGTAGTCAAAATCAGTGTGCCAGGAACGTTCTAACAATCGGTATGAAATACGTCAGACAGCATTTTTGACCCAATGATACATGTACGTTTTATTGGCAAGCTATACTGTTATAACGACCATAGACTTTGCGAAGTACGGAATTTAAAGGAGACTGTTGAAACCCGTGGACCATCAACTTGTTAGTCAATAGCCTGCCTCGATTTAAAAAATCATCATACGCGGAACAAGCTCTTTCTTATCGAATCAATTGAGAGATATAAACACCATATGCTGGCAATTGTCATAATGCACTGAACAATTCTTGAATTACATTTCCTTCTAAAGCGATAGTTTTTCCTATGGATACATCTTTATTCTTACATTTTTCAAATATTTATTTTTTCTAAGGTTTTCACCCTATCCTTCTGGCTCAAGGTTTAAAGTGATCATGACATTTACCCCCAAGATTTTACATATCAAACAATGAAAAGTAGCTAAGTACCTTAAGAGAAGAAATTTGTTTTGTTCAAATGTTAACGCGCTACGAATGGCAGACAACAACGGACAGATATACATGAAGCTACCAATTGTACATTCATAATAGGTAACTTGGTTACAGAATCAGGATGTAAGCTTTTGCATTCTAATTCCCAGATCGGGCTCCGTGGGATTATTGATAGTTTTACAACTACAGAAGACTATGTAGAAAAATAAGTTATGCTGTTTTGTAGACTTCAAAAGAGGATTTGACTCAAAAATTGAGGCCCCGTGTCACAGCAGGCGTGGCACAATAAAGATCCCTCCCTCCTCAAAGGCCTATATTAGTGACAAATTTTCGAGTGGGACGTTAAACAATATGCAAGGTGAAGATAACGAAAAGTGATTAATCTCATAACTCCTACAAGCAATACAAAATAGATAGTTGGGTAAACACGGACCCCTGGACACACCAGAGGTGGGATCAGGTGCCTAGGAGGAGTAAGCATCCCCTGTTGACCGGTCACACCCGCCGTGAGCCCCATATCTTGATCAGGTATACGGAGTTATCCACAGTCAAAATCAGTGTGCCAAGAACGGCTTAACAATCGGTATGAAACACGTCAGACAGCATTTGACCCAATGCGGGGTTGTATTGACGAACTAGATCGTTATAACGACCATAGAATTTGCAAAATGCTGACTTCAATCGAGACTGTTGAAATCCCTGTACCATCAACTTGTTTGTCAGTAGCTTACATCGATTTAAAAACTGACTATACCCAGAACAAGCTCTTGCATATCGAATCAGTTGAGATATATAAACACCATATGCAGGTGATAATGGAATATTGCTACATAAATGTGGGAAGTTGATGATGGAGAAGCTGAAATCATCCCGTTTGTCATACAGTTGAGTTGTTAGTTTGCCGTTAATGTCTACTTTCAATAAAATATCTAAGTATGAAGCAGAAGTGAACGACTCTGTGGTGTCCTTTATTTCGAGCTCACAGGGATATATCAAATCAACATATGAATGAAAGCTATCATTGTTAATAGACAAAACGTCATCGATATATCTAAAAGTCGAATTGAAGGTCACAGCGAGAGATTTTTTCTTCTCATTTAGAAGTTTTTGAATAAATTCTGCTTCATATGAATATAAAAACAGGTCAGCTAACAAAGGAGCACAATCCACGCCCATGGGAATTCCAACAGACTGTTGGAAGACCTGATCACCAAAGACCACGAAGATATTGTCAATGAGGAACTCTAGCATATTTTTTTTATTTCAACTTCAGAGTACTTGTGCGGGGAATCAGAGTGGTGTTTAACAAAGCAAGTTTTTGAATGACTGATCACTAGATATGAATATTTCCGTTTTCCGTTTTTGTTGACGAAGCAACTGTCTATGATGTCAAAAAGTCTAGTCTTTAATTTATCGTGAGGAATGGTCGTGTTTAGTGTTGAAAAGTCATAGGTTTTAATGCTATTGATTTGGGAAAAATTCTGTGATTTCAAGTTTACTAAAAGTTCTTTAGAATTGTTTAGAATCCACATTTGATTAACACCACTTCTGGCATATGTAGTTGCACAGTAAGTTTGATGTTTCTCCTTCACAGCTGTTGACATTTTCGTGAGGAGCAAAGATAGGGGTTTGGTAGAGCACTTACTGGATCCAGCAATGTATCTTTGTTTGTAAGGGTTTTTATGTAGTTTAGGAATCCAGTATAGGTACAGTAACTCATATTCATTCGACCCATTGACTGGAATATTAAATGTGTCTAAAATTGAAGCATGGTTTTGAAGAATTTCGTCTTTTGAAAGGGCAGTTGGAGTATAAGTATGATTACCAAAAGTGGAATTAATGCCAAGTTCGTTTAAAATACAGTTGTAATAATGAACCTTACAAACAAAGACAATGTTGTTACTAGCTTTGTCAGCTGGAAGCAAAACATATTCCTCATGTAACCTATCTTATTCTTTTATCACTTCTGGTTTACTAAACACAGAAGGATAAATGGTACGTACTTTTGTTTTCATGTGTCTAATGCGGGATTTTAATATCCCTCTTATGCTTTTAACCCATTCTGACAATGTATCAAGTTCTTCTTTTTCATATTTAGCCCATCGTCTGGCATAATCTTTGACAGAACTCATAATAGAGATGAAGTTCTGTCGCCAATTAAAAGACCGATGTTCTCTGTATTTATGACCTTTAAGAATAAGTGATTTGAGGTCCTCATTTTCAACTATATCAACATCACCAGTAATGACATGTCCAGCTGGACTATAATTGAAAGAAGATGAAGAACAAGAACATGTTGGTGGATTACGTATAAGATGGTCTATATCTAAGCACTGCAAAGTTTGTTTATAATTAAAAAGTTTGGATGCAATAGTAGAAGTATAGCTGTAGGAAATACAGGATGTAGACTTGAACTTGAAATAAGTTGGAATACACGACTGAACCTTTTTATGACGAAGAATGTTGCTTATGTTGACGGCATCTATTCCTTTGTAAATTTGAGCTTAAGGAACTGACGGCATGATTTGGAAGGAATATCATCCATGGTCCGTGCTGGTTTATAGAGCCTGTGGTAGGCAACATCCATAATCATAGAGTTCAGTCTATATTCAGGTGTTGAAAAATCCAAGTATAGACTAGCCATAGCTTCTTCAAATAACGTGTGTAAAACCCTCAATGGAATAGAGTAAAGTTTTGTACGAATATTATGTGGACCTAATTGTCTGTTGACGTGAGGCAAAACTGAATCAAACGTGACATCATTTATACTTTATCTTTTATACGAACGATGTCCATGTCTGCGTTTTCGTCTTTGGGTATTGGGAAAGAGTCCCATCACATTAACGTTATTTCCTTGTGGACTAGTCAAATTTCCCACATCATATATATTATCATTGCATCCAAATGGAAATGCAGTGCCTAGGGTCCTAATCCAGTGATCTTCTCTTTGTCTACGAAAAGGGGTGCTTAATGTAAGATTGTTTGTGTGATGGTATTTTTTTTCTAAAATCCTTACCCTCGTGGACAAGATGGAGTGGTCCGGTGCATTAAAATGCTTGTAAAGAAGTTGGTTACCACCATTATTAATTTGAAATCTGTGCCCCGATATTATTTTATTAAGTGAACCCTTGGTTTCTCCCACATAAATTAAGCCACACAGATTACACTCAATGGCGTAGACAACGTTAGACGATTTACAAGTCAGATTATCAAACGTTTTGGTACAAAAACTACGTCCAGTTAGATTACTACTAAATGAATTTTTAGTGATCAGTATATCACAAGTTTTGCCATTTTTGCTGAACATTTTGAGGTTGAACAAATGGGGTCTGAAAAGGAATTATCAAATATATCTCTTAAAGGAACATAACAGTCTTTAATTTGGGTATAAGAATTTTGGTTTCTGTACCAAAGCTGACAATTTGACGATTGTACATACGACAAATCTTCGATATCTCGAAGGATAATCCGAGGGACACCAACCGATCTGTGAGAGACTGTGTCCCTTATAGACTCCACAGAGTGACACCTTTTTATACTGGGCGACGTGTCAGCCAGTATTGTTTCGTTATTGTGTATATTCATGAAGGAACATATATCGAGCGACAAGTATCCTCGGGGACAGACTGTCCACCAGCAGAGATACAAACTCGATGGTTAAATGCAAGGTGAAGATAACGAAAAGTGATCAATCTCATAACTCCTACAAGCAATACAAAATAGATAGTTGGACAAACACGGACCCCTGGACACACCAGAGGTGGGATCAGGTGCCTAGGAGGAGTAAGCATCCCCTGTTGACCGGTCACACCCGCCGTGAGTCCTATATCCTGATCAGGTAAATGGAGTTATCCGTAGTCAAAATCAGTGTGCCAAGAACGGCTTAACAATCGGTATGAAACACGTCAGACAGCATTTGACCCAATGCGGGGTTGTATTGACGAACTAGATCGTTATAACGACCATAGAATTTGGAAAATACTGACTTCAATCGAGACTGTTGAAATCCCTGTACCATCAACTTGTTTGTCAGTAGCTTACCTCGATTTAAAAACTGACTATACCCAGAACAAGCTCTTGCATATCGAATCAGTCGAGATATATAAACACCATATGCAGGTGATAATGGAATATTGCTACACAAATATGGGAAGTTGACGATGGAGAAGCTGAAATCATCCCGTTTGTCATACAGTTGAGTTGTCAGTTTGTCGTTAATCAATCAATCAAAACTGTGGAATAAAAAAATCTTTATTTGCGTATACTTGTTATAAAATGATTGTATGATAATGTTAACGGTATAGATATGAATGTTACCTAAATGAATATTTCTAATGTATAGCCGCTTAGTGCAACGAATAACTCTTTCCCCATGTTTTACTTTCATTATACGTAAATGATTTTGGAGTACAATTCATGAAAAAACTCTGCCTAGTATTTTTACTAATGTATGCAGAAGGTTTGGTTCTTATGCTAGTAATTTTGCAGAAGCTGTTAATTCAGCCCATATTGCAGAGACTCTGAAAGGTTTACAAATACGATTTAGTACCCTCGGAGAGACTCCTAAGATTCATAGCAAACGATTCAGTTCTTATTACAAAGACTACTCAAGGTTTACAGCAGACAATTTAGTCCTTATTCTGAAGGTCTAAAGCAGACGAGTTACACCAGAGTCCTTATTACAGACTTATTTAAAGTTTTACAGCAAATGATGTAGTCTTCTCGACAGGTTATCAACAGATGATTTAGTCCTCTTGACGGTTTACAGCAGATGATTTAGTCCTTTTGACGGTTTACAGCAAATGATTTAGTCCTTTTGACGGTTTACAGTAAATGATTTAGTCCTTTTGACGGTTTACAGTAAATGATTTAGTCCTTTTGACGGTTTACAGCAAATTGTTTAGTCCTTTTGACGGTTTATAGCAAATGATTGAGTCCTTTTGACGGTTTACAGTAAATGATTTAGTCCTTTTGACGGTTTACAGCAAATGATTTAGTCCTTTTGACGGTTTACAGCAGATGATAACATAATACACAGTTAAGAGTAGGATAAACACAAACCCCTGGATATACCACAAATGGGATCAGGTGCCGAGGAGTAAAACATCCCCTGCTGATCGGTCACACCCGCCGTGATCTTTATATCCTGATCAGGTAAACGGAGTAACCCGTAGTCAAAATTAGTATGCAATGAACGGTCTAACAATGGGTATAAAACACGTCAGACAGCATTAGACCGAACGACAGGTTGTATTTGCAAATAAGATTATCATAACTACAATAGTATTTGCGAAGTGCTGACTTCAAACGAGACTGTTGAAACACCTGCAATATCAACTTGTTTGTCTGTAGCTTTCAAAAGTATCAACATATTTGTCACTAGGTTTCAACAGTCAATTTGTGAAAACACAGACATGCTGCTGAACAATGTAGAAAAGCTTTCAATATGCATTGAACATGGAACACTTTCCAGTATTTGTCTCCTGATAGTCACCTGCTCTCACCTCTGGTGTGTCTAGGGGTCCGTGTTTGTCCTACTCTTAATTTTGTATTCTTTATGGGAATTATGAGATCGACACGTCTGTAGTATGTTACTACCCATACGGGTCAAATATACGAGTTTAACAACTTACTAATACATTGTGAACTGAGGCGTCGTTCATTAGAATCAACAATAAAACTAACTTTTTTTTAAATATTGGACCCAGTTAATTCTACTGATAATGATAATTATCAGTCTTGTTATAAGGAAATGTTATCACATTAACAGCTAGATTTTAAATATAACTAAGGAAACGACTAATTCATGATTAAATTGTTTATCATAGGAATTTCTGTCCAAATATCAACATATATATTCTGTTGTAAACAAGGAAACATCTTTGGAGAATGGAACGAGATCATTTTAAATCAGCATCTCATGGATAATTTGTGTATGCAAACATATCTGAGGAAATCATTACATACCAAACACAATATATCTATTACACAATTTAGATTATGAAATATGTTAAAAAAAATATTAATCATAAACGTCATGGTATAGGAAAATCACAAAAAATATATAAGCGATGCAGTCTAGAAAGTTCATCTTTAATATCTTAAGGCACAAAGCCCAGCAATATTTCTTTATTTAATGTTATACAATGTTGTGTGATTTGAACATCAGTATACCTTAGAGTTAACGTTTTAAAATGTCAAAAGGAAACTATTGAATAGTTTGTTGTTGGATGTGTTGACACTTTGACATGCACTTGGTTTATCATTTTATTTTTATCCTTAACACTTCATGTGTATGGTGATAAATGATTCCGATGCTTATATTGCGGAAGGGTTTTAGAAATTTAGTATGGGAATGATCCCAGGGAAAGGAAATACACTTCTCAACAAACACAATTATAGATTTTTTAAAAAGTACAAAAAATATCCTACACGTGAACTATAACATTTCCCCAATTAGATCCAAAGTATTGTCCCTTCCTGAATCAGGCTTCGTGGTACATGTACAAGTATGAACACATTTGAATTTTTCTATTTATTTTTATTATTAAACGTGGATTTCTCATTGAACGGAAATGAACATAGCTTACTGTATAATTAATATACAAAAGATTCGAACACAATTTCTTACAACTTAAGAGGTCTTCTACATATACTACAAAACTCATTGTATTATATTAGCAATGTGTATAATATCCTCATGTTTATAATAAAAAGGTGGATATAACGAACATTTATCAATTTCATAACTTCCATAAGGAATACAAAATAGAGAATTGGTCAAATATAGACCCCTGGGCATAATAGAGGTAGGATCAGGTGCCTAGGAGAGTAAGCATCCCCTGTCGACCGGTCATACTTGCAGTGAGCCCTACATGTACATATCGATCAGGAAAATGGAGTAATCCGTAGTCAAAATCAGTGTGCAAAGGTAGTATCAACCAGATGGAGCAGTGCCATATCTACATTTCTGTACAATAAAGAAAATTTAGATATTGATTAACATCTACTCCACATTTTGATGCATATCAACGACGTTTTATCTATCAGCAATATTCATTTTCATTTATATGTCGATTTGATATATACACTTGAAATTAAAAGACGCCACAGAGTCATCTATATCTGCTTCATAGTTAGATATTCTATTCAACATAGATGTAAAAGGCAACCTACGAACTCAACTTCATGACAAACGGGATTGCTTCAGCTTCTCCATCGTCAACTACCCATATATATACAACAATAATATAATAGAGTTTATGAAATAAACTAATTTTTGGCAATCTGTAGGCTTGTATATCTTATTAGAGTTATCTCTCTTGTGCTGTTCATGTATAGCGCAAGGGGAGGTAATTTTGATTGTTGAGTTACGCAACTTTGCATATAGAGGACGCATATTGGCGCATTCTAGAAATTTCTTAAATTAATGGCTGGACAAGTCCAGAGTAAACAAAATTTCATTTCTGAAGATCATTAGGACCTATAGCCAAAGCACATGTAAGTCAATTTGTGTTGCATATATTTGAGTGTACCTGTTTGAGTGTCATCGCATGCTAACCAGAGTTAACCTGGGCCTGATATAGGTAAACATTGATTCGATATTACCGAGGAGATCGGCATGGATGTTGTAGTCATTGGAAGTTCCCACGTGAAACGTTTACAATCCTCTATGCAGAGCAAACCTGAGCTCAAAAACTTTAACTTGAATAATGTAAATTGTATGGGATAAGCGGAGGAAACATTACAAATTCAAGGGATGTGAAGAAATTGAATTCATTCATCAACACTAGGAACGTCGCCCAAATGCTTGATAATTCAGATTGGGGAGAATGATATGGACTCCCTAGATATTACGCCCCATGAAGTTATTTTTAAACTCATTGCGATGGTACAGGTGTGGAAAGTGCGATATAACTTCAAACAAGTGTTTGTGTGTCAACTGTTGCCAAGGGAAGTAACTCGTGTGGTACAACCTTCGCAATACAATGATAACGTGAGAGAGGCAAACAAGTTACTAAAGGCAGAATTGTCTCGCGCGCCAAACAGTGCCATAACATACTGGAAAATCAAAGGGGTGAAGAAATCTATGGATAATAAGTATGTAGACGGGGTACACTTCAATTGGCAGTTTGGCATGCCAACATATTTTCGGAACATTAGAGGGGCCATCCTGACAGCTATACGACACAATTAAGTTAAGTATGACATGATGGGTTTTTGAGAATGATGAGCTTTAAAAAAAATTATATGATAGATAACACAATGTTATACTTCACAGATGGCTCATTACTGGATGGATAATACTACATTAAATCAGTAATTTTTTGTAATAACCAGTTCATATGGAATTGGTCTTATAATGCTGAATGGAGATTACTTATAGAGCGTATGATAATTTAACCAATTCACATATGGAATTGGTCTGCCAGTTCAAATGGAATTGGGTTTGCATATATTAGAAAGATGTTCATATGGAACTTGTGGTTCAATGGAACCCTGCATTTTATAAGTATATGTTCAAATGGAGCAGTTGAACAGTTCATATGGAACTGGGCATTCAACGATTTGATATATCTCTGTGAGCTCGAAATAAAAGACACCACAGAGTCGTCCACTTCTGCTTCATACTTAGATATTTTATTGAAAGTAGACATTAACGGCAAACTGACAACTCAACTGTGTGACAAACGGGATGATTTCAGCTTCTCCATCATCAACTTCCCACATTTATGTAGCAATATTTCATTATCACCTGCATGTGGTGTTTATATATCTCAACTGATTCGATATGCAAGAGCTTGTTCTGGGTATAGTCAGTTTTTAAATCGAGGTAAGCTACTGACAAACAAGTAGATGGTACAGGGATTTCAACAGTCACGATTGAAGTCAGAATTTCGCAAATTCTATGGTCGTTATAACGATCTATTTCTTCAATACAACCTCGCATTGGGTCAAATGCTGTCTGACGTGTTTCATACCGATTGTTAGCCGTTCTTGGCACACTGATTTGACTGCAGATAACTCCGTTTACCTGATCAGGATATGGGGCTCACGGCGGGTGTGACCGGTCAACAGGGGATGCTCACTCCTCCTAGGCACCTGATCCCACCTCTGGTGTGTCCAGGGGTCCGTGTTTGCCCAACTATCTATTTTGTATTGCTTGTAGGAGTTATGAGATTGATCACTGTTCGTTATCTTCACCTTGCATATTTCAGTTCATATGGAACTGGAATAGAGTAACTGATTTTTGTGTCTTATAATGTGCATAATTTGATTCATATTACTGATGACGTGGAAAAGTACAACTGTTCATTGAATGCAATATCAGCTTTCCCTTTTGAAAACCACCTGCAATCAATCAAACGTTTAGTAAGAAATGCCAAAAATCACATTTCACAAGTGACTAAAAGGCTGACAGAATTTTATGCTTTTGGAAGTGGAAAAATAAAGAGACTGTCAGAATCTAGGTTTAGCAGTATTTCATGCAAGAAGGACAGTTGTTTTCTCTTGTTCAATGAAGACTTTGCCTTTGTGAGGAGAAGAAGGGTGAGGGCAAATTAGTTTGTGACATTGTGAGGCAAAGAGATGTCAGAAACTTTTTCAGTAGGCCCTGCAAGTCCAAATTGTTAAACATTGAATTTGTTGAAACTCGACACAGATCAACTAGGAGACTTTTAGAGAAGAAAGATATCTACCGTCAAGTGGTCTGTCTTCCCTATTCTGGAGGTT
The DNA here is from genome assembly GCF_947568905.1 of Ostrea edulis. Taxonomy (NCBI): domain Eukaryota; kingdom Metazoa; phylum Mollusca; class Bivalvia; order Ostreida; family Ostreidae; genus Ostrea; species Ostrea edulis. The sequence continues at coordinate 23,924,755 of NC_079165.1, read as the reverse complement.
ACGTGTTGTTGCCATTTTTGTATGGTGTACAAAGGCACAACCATTAATTAAAGTGACGAACGCATTCAGGTACATTGAACTTGTTTATAATTCAACTTTTTTTAAAATTATATTCCTTTTAAAAGAGGTTGATTAACAAAATGTTATGTTAAATTAACTTGCAAGTTGCATCACTTAACCTGTACTGAAATTCCAAAATGCATTTGAAAATCAATTTTCTTAATAGCATGAATGCATCAGTTTTTGTAGTTTGTCAATAAAGCATGCTGATTGTTTATAGCTTTATTCTATTGCTTTGTGTTACAGTATCTGAATTCTATGAATATATGTTTACTGTAGTCAGAATGTCGTGGATAAGGGTTGTATGGGTGGAAGGGAACAAAGAGGAAGAAGGAACAGTGCCAGACATTTGGGTTCATTCAGATTTTATTCTTTGGCCACCTGTAATGAATAGTTTGAAGTATTTGAAAGACAGAAAGAAGCCAACATACAAATGGAAAAAGTTTCCATTAGTCAAGATTAAGATGAAGTCAGGTAAGAATGAAATGATGTAACTAAATGTCCTTTAACTCTGCACTGTGTTGTACATTTTAGAGAAATTATACATGTTGGATTTTTGTACGCATACGTACTTTAAGCCCAATTGTCTTACTTTGGTACAGATAATTACAAGGAATGTGATTGGTTTGATGAAACAACAACAGCTGAAGTCAGCGAGGATGGAGAGAATGGGAAAAGGCTATCCAAAAAGAAATCATTTGAAACAGATTTTATCTCAGGCATAGGTTAAGTTGATTTATTTTTCTGCTTATAGTAGTACAGTGTATTTAAACAAAATCCAGAAATGTCATGTTTACATTTGAAATATATGACTAAATGTTGCTGGCTGCTATCTCTGGTTGGTGTTAAGGTTACTATATATATCTGTATTTGTAGTTTACTGTATACTAGGTATTTATGTGAGACTCCTCCCCCCCTCCCCCCCCCCCCCCCCAGATATAACTGATGATGCTCGTCCTGGTGATAGTATGGATCAAAGGAAAAACCATACAGAAAAACACCCAAAATCATGTGAAAGGGATCTTGGTTTGTGCTTCTTTTTTTTTCAACCTAAACATGGCTCATAATTGTTTTCTGTTTGTTTAACTAAATGCCAAAAAATTTAAGTGCATGGTTTTTTTTTTTAGGAGTGAGTTGAATTCTTTCTGTCTTAAGAAAAGTAGGGGTGTTGAAAGGAAGAAACATATCAATAGCACTTGTCTTTTTGTTTTAGTAGTTATAATGTAAGTATTCTCTTTTTCAGCAACCCCTCCTTCACTGCCTAAACAACCCCAAAAAGTTGTTCTCGGAAAAAAAAATTCTGTCTCAAGGTCCCGTTCAGTTTCACTGAACAGCACTTCTTAGGAAGAAAGAGAAAATTTCGATTCATTTTCCGGTTCAATGCACAGTACATACAATTCAAAGTCATCATCTCAGATAGGACTTAATGTTTCAAGGTCAATATTGAGTGATGTTGGAAAACGATTACTCTCAAGGTCACGATCAAGGTCTTCAGAAAGCGAACATGAAGGTAGACATCACAAAAGGTCAAGGTCATTTCAAACAATGAATTCAAGTACTGGTAGACATCACAAAAGGTCAAGTTTATCACATAGGAATAGTGCCGATAGAAGGTCAACATCAAGGTTGTCACAAGGAGTAAATGCAGATATTGTAAGATGCCACAGATGAAAGTCAAGGTCATTACAAAGAGATAGTATGGATAGACGGTCAAGATCAAGGTCATCTCAGAAGGGTAGGGTATGCAGAAGGTCGAGATCAAGGTCATCGATAAGGGATATTGCTGGTACTGATAGACAGCACGAGAGGAACTCGAGGTTTTTACAACGGGGTAATAGTACTTTTGGCAGAAAGTCAAGATCAAGGTCATATCAAAGAGTTAATTCAGGTTCTAGTAGACAACACAACAGGTCAAGATCAAGGTCATCGCAGAGGTGTAATGCAGGTAGAAGGTCATTGTCATTAGATTTACCTCCTTTGGTACAAAGACCCAGACACTCAACAGCCAAAAAGTCAGGGGTAGATGCTTTGCAAGGAAAAATCATGCAAGACAAATTTCCAATGACTGAAGCTAGTGAGTACTTAATTTAACCATGAAGAGAAATTTGATATTGCATTTAGCATTAAAGAAATTGTTAGTTTTATTTAAAATTCTTGAAACACCATCTTATACTTTTGAAATTTATTTTAGAATTTCAGAAACGTGTATTATATCTGCTAAGTGATTTAAGACAAGAGATTTCCTTATTGAAGCAAGGGAAAACATTGGAAAAGTCCACATATGAGCTAACCCAAGTTGCATCATTAGATGAATTTATTAATTTAGACAACACAATAAAAGAACCAGCAGAAAGACAGAAAATGGTAAGAAAATATATCTTAATTGTGCTTTACATGTTTTTCAGTACATCATGATGATTGCTTTGCCATAACAAGTTACAGATCGATTTTGAAGTTTTCCTGGTCTAGTCTTTGTGCCTGAATAGTACTTGATTTCCATCAATTCCTATCCTGGTTTTCCAATCTTCCCTTTTACCATAATCTTAGTATCATAATGAACTTCGAATATTGTTGTGGTCAAATGATTTTTGCCTCCGGTATGGGACTATGTATTGCACGTGTAACCTTGTCAGTTAGCAATAGGTAGTGTAAAGTAATTTATATAAAATGCATGACCATATTAATTAATTTTCAATAGATATTGATTCCCAAGATATGACTTTTTATTGTTTTCTAGATTCAGAATCTGTCATCAATAGGAGGATTGAACCTTCGAGATGGGTTTAAAATGATTTTACAAAGGTATTTCAATAACTTTTAATTTGATGCTATTTTATCAGAAAAACAATCATCGCCTGACACAATCTTGTACTTCATCTAAATTGAGTTAAAGTCGATATCTCAAAGCTAATATGAACCCTCCTCTGTCATTTTCTGGATTGATCACTAGAAGCTGCCTTACTTACTTTTTAGTTCACCTAAGCTAAAAGCTCAAGTGAGCTTTTCTGGTTGTCTGTCATCTGTATGTAAACTTCTCATACTTTCGACTTCTCCAAAACCACTATGGCAATTTCAACCAAACTAGGTTCAAATCATCCTTGGGTGAAGGGGATTCCAGTTTGTTCAAATGAAAGACCACGCCCCCCTTCAAAAGGGAGATAATTACAAAAAAGCAAAAATAGGGTGAGGTCATTTAGAAATGTTCTCAAGAACCACTGAGCAAGAAAAGCAAACATTTACATGCAAGCTTCTCGACATAGTGGAAATTTGTAACACCCCCCTTGGGGTATGTTGGGGCCACAAAAGGGATCAAAGTTTTACATGTGAATACGTAGGGAAAATCTTTAAATATGGGCCAAGGTGGCTCAGGTGAGCGATGTGGCCCAATGGCCTCTTATTTCATATCAAATATATATGTACAGCTGTACCTGTGTAACTTCAAAGCCCCTGTAACGATCTACTTTCCCATTCACTCACTATTTATGTGGGAATGAGTGTTTCATGGACTACATTTTTTAATTACATTTTCAGGATAATGACAAATGATGTAATGTCCCTTATGAATATAAAGGGCAATAGAGGGAAGATGGCATTTGGCACGACATCAGTGTTTCAGGCAGTGATAGGTACACAGGTAAATGTGCCTCACGTGCATTTCACGTGAAATTCACATGAATTTCACGTTAAACATTTCACGTGAATTTCACATAAAAAGAGCATCAAATGTGAATTCACAGGAACAATTTCATGTGAAATTCACGTGAATTTCACATGAAAATATTTCACATGAATTTCACGTGAAATTCATGTGAATTTCACATGATTTTTCACATGAAATTCACGTGAATTTCACATATAATTCACATGAACTTCACACTAATTTTTTATATCAGGAGATAAATGATATATAAAATTGATGTGAATTCTAATAGTCTCCAAATTATTTAGTCATGAATATAGATTAACATGAACATATCTCAAGGCATTTGATCAGGGTAATTTAAATTTTATTTGTGGTCACTGCACATTGTATATTCTTTGTTCTTCTTTCTTTTAATCTCTGAAATAGAAATATTTTTGTATAAAAGAATAATTGAAAGAGTAGTCTATATACACTGTCAAATTGTAATAAACTTAGCAACGTTTGTTTGGACTCCCCCCTCCCCCTCAGAGAATTGGATTTTAAAACTATAGTAGGTATAATTGTCCAGTTCTTAATTGTAAAAATGTAACATTGAAAATATAAACTCACAGAGGAGCTTTTGATATCTCTCAATCCTCTTTTCTTCCCTGGTCATCAGCCTTTCCCACTTCAATGGATCCTGGTCTTCCTCCACCATCCTTCTGAATGTCTTAAATTCAGACCAGAAATCCATTGAAGTGAAAACCTCACTTCGCCTTTTCTTGAATAGCTTTCGTTCATGCAGAAGGCTCTCTGAAATGATTAGCACTAATGTAGACAAATTACATAAAAAACCTTCTGCAAAACATGATGGTCCTCACTTGAAAATTGAGAGAGGACTACTTATGTAAACTCCATATCACAATAATTTTCAAATAAAGGGGCAAAACTCCTTTTGAGTGATCCACACAGAAGCTACATACAATGTAGCAAGGCTCAGTTTGATATGTGACAGAGAAATAAACTTAGAAACAGAAAACCCCGAAAGGATGCTCAGACAGACTGACGTATTACATCACTGTACCATAATATGCCACGTCTAAAGACGGGCGTGTAAAAAATAAATTGTTAATTAAGTCACTCACCAAAACAACTGTAGTCTGTTCAATCTGATTGTTCAGGACTGGGGAGAATCTCTGGAACAACTCTTTCCCCAGGTCCTGAACACTCAGATATCCAGCGTCCTTTTTCCCTGACAGCAACTGCAAAAAATTCATTTAAATTTGATTATCAATTAGTTGTATGTTAACTTTAGTGGGGGTCAAAATCATTTGATTTCATTAAATATGTACAAACCTTAACTTTTGTTTGTGATCGAAAGTCAACAAACTTCCTTGCTGCAAATTTGTTTACTCTTCGCATGATCATTGGCATATCAGCCTTTATTCCTAGTCTGTGCACTAAGGACACCACTTTAACCTGGAATTTGTTCCAGCTGACAAAGCTAGTAACAACATTGTCTTTGTTTGTAAGGCTCATTATTACAACTGTATTTTAAACGAACTTGGCATTAATTCCACTTTTGGTAATCATACTTATACTCCAACTGCCCTTTCAAAAGACGAAATTCTTCAAAACCATGCTTCAGTTTTAGACACATTTAATATTCCAGTCAATGGGTCGAATGAATATGAGTTACCGTACCTATACTGGATTCCTAAACTACATAAAAACCCTTATAAACAAAGATACATTGCTGGATCCAGTAAGTGCTCTACCAAGCCCCTATCTTTGCTCCTCACGAAAATGTTAACAGCTGTGAAGGAGAAACTTCAAACTTACTGTGCAACTACATATGCCAGAAGTGGTGTTAATCAAATGTGGATTCTAAAAAATTCTAAAAAACTTTTAGTAAACTTGAAATCACAGAATTTTTCCCAAATCAATAGCATTAAAACCTATGACTTTTCAACACTATACACGACCATTCCTCACGATAAATTAAAGACTAGACTTTTTGACATCATAGACAGTTGCTTCCTCAACAAAAACGGAAAACGGAAATATTCATATCTAGTGATCAGTCATTCAAAAACTTACTTTGTTAAACACCACTCTGATTCCACGCACAAGTACTCTGAAGTTGAAATAAAAAATATGCTAGAGTTCCTCATTGACAATATCTTCGTGGTCTTTGGTGATCAGGTCTTCCAACAGTCTGTTGGAATTCCCATGGGCACGAATTGTGCTCCTTTGTTAGCTGACCTGTTTTTATATTCATATGAAGCAGAATTTATTCAAAAACTTCTACGTGAGAAGAAAAAATCTCTCGCTGTGACCTTCAATTCGACTTTTAGATATATCGATGACGTTTTGTCTATTAACAATGATAGCTTTCATTCATATGTCGATTTGATACATCCCTGTGAGCTCGAAATAAAGGACACCACAGAGTCGTCCCTACTGTGGCCCCAACCTATCCCTGAGTACCATGATTTTTACAAACTTGAATCTGCACTATGTAAGGAAGCTTTCATGTAAATTTCAACTCTTTTGGCCCAGTCATTCTTGAGAAGATTTTTAAATGACCCCACCCTATTTTTGCATTTTTGTGATTTTCCCCCTCTGAAGGAGGCATGGCCCTTCCTTTAAACAAATTTTAATTCCCTTCACCCATTAATTATTTTTACCACGTTTGGTTGAAATTGGCCCAGTAGTTCTGGAGCAGAAGTTTACAGATGGAGAGACAGCCAGACAGACATAAGATCTACAGCAGGTGATCAGAAAAGCACGCATGAGCTTTCAGCTCAGATGAGCTAAAAACATTAGGATTGGTTATGGACTTGAATTTTTAATGATAACAAGTGTTATGGTTCCATTGCATGCAATAATGATCTGATTAGGTTCGGATCTTTGATCCGCTCCATCATTGTTATGTGTATAGCAGCACCACTCCCCTATAATCAGATTGCATGTAATAACAGACTTACTTTCAATTCTAAGTCTGCAGTGTTTAAAAAAAACTTTGACTGGAAATGCAGTTTTCAAGAATTCCAGCAGGGGAGCCTACAATTAACCATAATAAAAGTCAATAATTGCAATTATACTGTATATTGTGAAAAACAAATATTAATAAAAACTGTCAATATATGTAGATATTATTTTCAAATTCAATAAACATATCAATTTACACAATGAAGCCGAAATCAGGTTTTCTTTGATGCACCAATCAAACAAATTGTTCAGGTAATTAAAATCACCATATCAAGACATTGAATATTAAATGATAACGTTTTCTATAAAACTTCTATATAACTTTGGCAAGTTATTTATGGATATATAAAAGACCGAGTATATATGTACACAATACAGTGTTAAGAGCTATACCTCAATATCTGAATTCTCCATGACGAATTTCTTATAATCATCGCTTCTGGCATTTAACCCTTCTCTGAGTTCCCTCAGCTCTTGCACTGTGAAGAATTTAATGTTTATCAACAGTGAACAACAACAAATTATACAATTTCAAATGAAGATTCTTAATTGATATTAGTGGTATTTTTCAAATGGGTGGCTATATGCATGCATTCTTATCTTTCCTCCACCTAGTTTCTAACTGAAGACTATCTTTTTATTTGAAAAAAAAAATAATTTAGAAAATCAAATGAATGTATATGAAATGCATGATCATTATTAAAAATGTACAGATACATGTACATCAACCATGCACATAGATTAATTTTAAATCCTGAATAGTACATGTATACAGCTGGTGAGCAATACACCTGTACTCACAAATTGTGTGTAGCAGCTTTGTGTTTTCTGCACAGTCCCTGCATGGTGCAGTACAGCCAGATCCGTCATTGACTGGAGCCAGCTGTGCAGACTCCTGGGACTAGAACATGTCCTGGCTTCCTTCACCACTTTTTGACTGTCCTGAATGAAGAATTCAATGAAAATTAACTTTAAAATATTGTCACATCTAAATCACTTTTTAAAAAATCTTTTAAAAAGTAGCACTAAGTTGATATATAGTATTATAAAGTTGACATTACTACTGGATGAGTATTTTTTTTTTTTAAAAATTACCATGACTGTTAAAATTGTTATGTTATTGAATTAAATGGCATTGCATGTAGGTTTATTAATTAAGTGTAGAGTTAAATGATGCATGGATTTATAGATCTATACAAAGACATGCATGCAAAAATCACTTGGTCACGTGTATTAAAATTATTATGTTAAATTTCAAAAATTTTAATTTCCATGTAGCATAATAATTTATTGTTGCTGTTTACACTTCCCTAAATAGCTTTTTATTCATGAATTTACAGCTTATTTCATCGATTTTGATGCGAGATTCACTACTACTTTTATCAAAGGGTTGGTGATGTTAGTTACCCAATATATCTTTAATATACATCATTTATTTATTTTCATTATCATTAATATCATTTTGTTGTTGAAAAAAAGGTTTTATACGAAATATATAGAAAAAGTCTTTGAGAAAGATCTGTATGACCAAGTACTGTAAGTTTTCCAATGTAATCAAACTTAGATCAACCAAAATGGCAAATATCTACACAACAATCATAGTTCAACGGATATTTGATAAGATTGCGTACTTAGATCCACACCCCATTTTTGTTGTAGGCGGAGCGTAACGTATGTAAACAAGCAAGTGCTAGGCCCCGAATTAGCCTTTCGCGTAACATTTATCGATCCTACTGTATATTGAAATATACATACAAATGCTATTTGGTAGAATTTATAAATATATTGATTTTATTAGTTTGTAAAGATTGTACTGTGTATAATTTCTTCAACTTACCTCATACATAACTAGGCCTTGTAGATAACGTACTGCCACTGTTGTCGTCTGCAAAGCACGTGCAGAAAAATCGGAATCGTTGTAGCGCTTCAATGCAAGCACAATTCAAGAACTATTGAACATTGATTAGCTGTCAAAATCATGGAAAATATTCGACGTTCGAACTCAAAGTTTAAGGAGAAGGAGGAATATTTTTGCAAGCCTTGCAACTTTTCTTCTCACCGTTTCGGAAATTTTCGTCGACATAATTTGACACGTAAACACCAACAAAACGAACACAACCCCGAGTTTGATGGTAATATTGGTATACACCTACATGAAAATAATGAAATAAACGATGTTTGCGGTCTTGAAGATTTTGCAGCTGAACAAGACTTTGTATCATGCAACCAACTACACAAGGAAACCTTTTTCGAAAACACATAATGTAATGAGGGGACGGAATATCATCATGACGGTTCATTGACGGAATTCAACAATGACGATACCGACCCTAATAACATTGAAGGTAACTTATTGCACTTGGCCCTATTATTTTGAAAGTATTAAATATAAAACCATACAATTTAATATTAATGTTTACATTGCTGTACTATTTGATTTTCGCAATTTTATTTCTTATAAAACAGAAAGTGCATCTCATGATTTTGCCTCAGCATGGTTTCCATATGAATCGAAACTTCATTTTCTACTGAGTGTTTTACACAGCTCAAAGACACATAAAGTGGTATTTCTATTTTGCACAGAATTGCTATACATTAGCGTTTACAACGCAATTAATATCAGTAGTAAACAGAATGTTAAAATAAAATCTCCCATGTTTTATATGTACTTTCAGAGTGATGAGGTACTATCATTTTTCCTGTATATACTAAAAGACTCCGGTCTGAAACAAGTACCAACACTTGCCAAGATAAAATCATTTTGGTCTGAGAAATTGAAATTCGAAGATATGATACAACAGGTAGAATTTAACATGTAAAAATATTATTTAACCACCCAAAATTTTTCATATACTTCAACTTTGACCGAAGATCTCAAAATTTCAACAAACACAGTGAATTTGTTACTTTATATTATAAGAAATTTATCACTATTCCTTTGCAGAATGAAGATAAAAATGGCAATATACACTGGATGGTCAAACCATCTGAAACCCTCAAATTGATCATATCCAATCCCAATACAGCAAAAGTGATAGACAGGTATAGTATGCATGCATGTATAAAGTATATAGTACTATATGTTATATATAGTAATATGGATTGAGGGAAAGGGCAGTAGGGAAACATATCTCACTTTTTAACTCATTTGATAACAAAGAAAAAGTTAATTATACTAATTACATTTATATACTCTGTGAAATTTAAGATGAGTTTAAGGATTAAGGTGCTCTACATCATCATAATGGCCGACTTCCCTTTAAAACATGAATGAAAATATAGATATCAGCAATATTTGTGTATTTATTTCAAATATCATTCACATTGTCTAGCTGAGTATAGCTCAGTAGGTTAGCACATCAACTGTCAAACTGTAGCTTGCGAGATTGAGTCCAGCAGACACATCCTCCACTTTTTAACCTTTATCAATTTTCTCTGGTGTTGCATTCCTCCTTAACTTGAACTTATGCGAGGAAATTGGTGCAATATATTGCATGCATATATTTCTCACAGACACTCAACGACAGGATGTACCTCCACACAAACACCTCAGAGTGCTGGAGAAAAATAGAGGGAAATGAAATTCCATTGGTCTGATGGTTTTGTATTGGGGGGTATTGTATCCTGTCAGCAGAATGAAAGGGAGCTGCTTGGGTTGATTAAAAACATTTTCTTCAATGAACAGGTAAATAAACACACTTTTATTGGTAGAGTACCTGACTGGAAACTCAAAGGCCTGAGTTCAAATTTCAGTCTGATCATTGCAGTTTCTCACTTTCGTTTCAACGTTATATTAGCCTCAAACAAACATGGAAAAATGATAATTTCATTTCAGGAAGGTAAAGTTTATGTAGAACTTGAAATGTTGAGACGAGGAAATCACTCATACTTTGACAACTTATTTGATGAAGATGAACTAGAGTAAGTTGATCATATTATAATTATTTCCCCTTCATTTTCAGTAATGATTAAGTAAACTAACTTAGAAAAATTATGAAAGAAATGTCAACCAGTATATTATACATGTAAATAATGATATACTATAGCAAATCATTTTACTATTCATTCGTAAAATAAGATATCTCTTTAAATAAGACAGACGTTTACACTAGAGAGATATTTCCATTGGTTGTAGGGATATCTCTGAAAGTTAGAGAGATACCATTTTACACTAGGGAGATATCTCTTTAACCAAAAGAGATATATCTTTAAACAAGAGATATCTCTTTAGTTTAAAAGATATATCTTTAAACAAAGCGATATCTCTTATAATCATAAGTATTTTCAGATGCTTGATCATAATGAATAAAAAGACTAGAGTACCCATTAAGGATTGTAAAAGAGATGCCCTTCCTGATCAGCCTTTCAATGCATGCATTCGTGAAACCGGTGAAGGAATGGAACACTTCAATTTAATGATGGAAGGGGTAAGATTTTTTTTATTGTCTTCTAATGATTATTACATGAATTCAAACCAAATCGTTATACTTGAAGTGATCATCTTTTATAATTAATCATACAACATGTTTATACATAGTGCTAATAATTATATCATGTTTATATAAAACTGCTCCATTTTCATGACAATTCAGAGTTTTAATGATTAATGTTAAAATCCAACAGGAGAAATCAGAATTCTTTGAAACTAGTCCTCTATGGAAAGGAAAACCCATTGTAAAACTACCCCTGAACATTTTTGCTGATGATTTATCAGCCAATCAATCAAGAAGATGGGCACCCATGCATGGGATACAAGCTCAAGCTTCTGGACTACCTCTGACAGAAAAGATGAGGAACAAGAACACATTTTTGTTCTTGCTGCATCAGAAACAGTCAGCATGATGGATCTGATGAAACCCATTTGTGAAGACTTGAGACTTTGTAAAGAGTATGAAATAATTGCGATTTAATTATTCATAAAGAGTATGGAGGGAAATTTGGATTTTTTATGTTATGATTAAGAAAACTGTTTTAGATAAGGGTATATGTTTTGATATTACAGGATAGGGATAGAAACTTATGATGCTTTGCTGAAAAGGGAAGTAACCCTTACATCAGAGATTGATGCCATAATAGCAGATTACCAAATGATGAGTTTGGTTACCAACCACATGGGACCATCAGCCTTAAAATTCTGTCCTAAATGTCAGGTAATATTTTCCTTACTAAATGATGTAATTTACATGTGGATTCGAAGATTATACCCTTTAAAGGTTTGCTATATTTTGACTGATTTGCAATATCCAGGCTGACAAGTCTGACCCATTTAAAATGTGGCAGTTGAGAACAGCAACTGGGACTAAAAGAACTTTGGAAAGACTGAAAATCAATCCAAGTTGTGCCACACAAAAACAGTCAGGGATTAAGTTTTATCAAAACTGTTTATGGGAGCATATTGATCCACATAGGTATCTAATTAAAATTATTTAAGCTTCCTTCAAAATTTGCACATTGTACATACATGTAAAATATATGCAGTTAATTTAGTGCATGTCATATATTGTCTATTATATAACACATACATTCATATATGTGCAGGAATAGTCCAATTGGAATTCTTCACTTTCTATACCTGGGTCTGGCAAAGCATTTGATTCAGGTAATATCAGCATGAGTGCATTTCATGGAAATATTTTTGAAAGCAACATCTAAGTGAATGGTAAAAGTATAAAATAACAATTTTTTACCTAAGTGTATACAATAAGTAATAGAAAAAAAACCAAAATTTTATCTTTATACTTATCTAAACCCAATTTATTTTTCAAAGCATTGTGTTGGAAGTCTCAATGAAAGGCAAAGAAATCTCCTGATTATTCATTTGAAGAGTATAGATCAGTCAGACTTTTCATACAAAATCAATCCTGAAACTTTTTTCAAGTACCTAGAGAGTAGACAAGGGAAGGATTATAAACATTATGTAAGTAAGATGGAGTATTTATTAATAAAAACAACAACTATAATTGGAAATAGGGGAGTATTTATGACAGCTGCACAAACTGTTTGTACCTGGTTAACATCAAACTTGTGATGTAACAATAGGCAGAGATTTTTTTTTCTTATGTTGGTAACAGGTATATTGTGCTAATTGATAAAAAATAATTATTAATACGGCAACATACTTATTTTATCAGTTTTATTTCTTACTAAGATATATTATTTGAAGAATCAACAATCAAATAAAAGATTTAACCTATAATTCTAGAAGGGTGTATGGAATTACCATAAGGTGGCTCACTACATCCTGAATTATAGTTTCTCAAATCTGTATGAATTGATTAAATCATGAAAGATATAATGATATATACTATGAGTACATGTAAAAAAGACAGAAAAATACTCAAATTTGGATAAGAATATGATTTTCAAGAAAATTATTTCAAAACATATGAACAAAAGACTGGCGCATTTGAACTCGAGATCTGCGGTTCACCACCCAATGCTTTAAACACTGTACCTGAATTTTTACTTGATATCATAAGTGTTCTATGATTAATTTACTTATAGCACACTATATGTTATTTTCAGATTTCAAAGCATTTATATGACGGAAGATCCTCGCTAACTACTATTGCTACAGAATTTGAATATTATCTAGTCTTTATAAGAAACCACATTCCAGTACTTGGGAACAAAAGTAAAACCCATTTCTGTTTTCACATGGTAGGTGTAATGTTATATTCTTCAGACCTGTATACAGTGTACACAATTCCACATATCAATAAATGTGTATATATAAATGAAATAGGAAGGAGTAAAGCTTGGGCTGGACAAGGAATCGAACGCAGGACCCCAGCATCACTAGTCTGGTGCTCTAACCACTGATCTATCCAAGTTGATATCCACAGTCCATATGCCCCCAAATATTACACATGTAATGCTGATATTGTATAATGTTTCAAGTGAAAATCAAATGATGACATATGGTGTGTAACAGTTGCAGATCTAAAGAAATATAGTAACACGTACTGTCCATTGAATGTGTAATTACATCAAAGCATTTTGTAGGCAGATGATATGGACAGACATGGTCACCCCCTTCACTATGCTGAAGACGTTTTTGAAAAAAATCATGGTGCCATCCGGAGAGGTCTGCAACATCAAAATGGACATGCAAAGTCACGTGACACAGTCGTGCTATTTGCAAAGTCAGAATTGACTAAGCATGTTATAACTGGGGAATTCCTTCACTTGAACGAAGAATTATGAGGAAACCATATTTCATGAAAATAATGCTTTTTCATAATATTTTAGCACACATACATGTGTACGACACACATTGTATGTACCCTTATCGATGTTACATATTAATTTAATTGACATGTCTAATCTAACCCCATGTTTGCTAGAGGTAATTATATGATTAGTTATTACTTGTTAAAAATATAATTAATGTGGAATTAAATCTCTCGCAAATAATAATTGATCTACAGTAATCATTTTCCATAACGACCTTGAAATTGATTTCATGCTATTTCTCAAAAATTCAGTATTCCTGTGCCCTAAATGTATTCAAGTGAAGTTCATCTAACCAATATCACGGATTTGCTAACACCATTAAGCAGCTGTGTTTCATAAACTTTTTTTCTTATATATCTCAGGAAACAGGCTAGCACTTCTGTTAAAAGCTATGGTGAGGACAAGAAAGTTAAATCTTTCCTTGGGATCCCTGACCGTGATGAAGAACACGAATCTGGACAATTAAGAAAATTTTATCGCACAGATTCCAGAAAACCAATGGTACATATAGACATGTATATAATCAATATCATATTCAACCATAAGTACTCTCAATGTTATTGGCCATGATACATGTATTCCCCAATTTTATTTCTTTTTTTAGAACAATCCAAATCTTCTGAATGAGCTGGAAAAGATAATGACCTCTGTAGCATTAGGCTGTGACCTTACTTACGCTGATGTTAAAGTGTTTGAGTGTAAGGAGGCAGTCACCAACTCTGGACAACGAGCCAAAATTGTTTCTTTTGTATCATATGATGATGTTAATTGTTTCTTTTGTATCATATGATGATGGAAATAAGGTATGAAAGTGTCACTTATGTTCACTTTGTGTGTTGTTGTCAGTCCCCTTCCTTTGTTGAGCATAAATGATCAAATATTAATTAATTGATTAATATAACTTCCCTCTAACAAGAGCTCATAAGCAACATCACTCACCAGAGTCACCTTCGCCCTCCTTTGTATATTCAATACTTTTTAAAACACTCTTTATTTCTATGATAATTTTTATCCCCATATTGTGGCCTAAATTATCTGGATCTTTCATGCAAGATTTAACTTTTCTAGCCTATCCACAGTGGTAAAAATTTTAAGAATAGGTAGGTCAATAATCATGATATGCCTTAGTGTCACTATGTTGAAATCCAGGGACATCAGTGTTTCACAAACACATCTTGTTTGTATTCCTTTTGATTTTTCAACACCAATTCTCCTTCACTTTGACGCAATATTCAAACTAACTAATTAATATACTGTTAATAGCAATTTATGCCTCCTCTTAAAAATGAAATGTAACTGTACAGTATCACATATTATAGCATTGTGACATATTCTAAGCCATGTGTCACTTTTGTCTGTTTCTTTTAGATCCAGGTTGGCATTGTTGATCGGTTTCTCCTGGTATGTACAAAGAAACACAGCAAAATGGAGGTAGCTTTTATCAAGAAAGGTGAAGTTGTTGACTCAGATCTCTACAGGAATCATCAACTCATTAAAATTGATAGAGAGATTGAAATTCTAAGGTCAAAAAGAATACAAAATGTTGTCCATGCCATTCATGACTGCAAAGGAGGTCAATGTAGGATTGTTAAAGGACGAAGAAAAAGTAGGACCGAGCAACAGATGGCGGTTTGAGTGACCTGTATTTGCAACATAGTGCTCAAAATATTTTCATCTATAATAAGTTTAGATTGTCTAAACTTACAGATAAACTTCCAGTTTAAAGTGCTTGGAGTCTAGTTACACATTGAAGTGATGTCTGTGTATAAGAACTGAACATTATTATGTCTCTCCTTCCATTTAAAGACATATTGTTTTTGTCAACATTACTTTACAAAATGGAAAGCTTTTCTTTATGACTTTGTGACATCTTATCTCATTTGTGTAATTTTCATATATTTGATTTAAGTGATCATGATAAAACAATATTTTCAATATTGCATTTGTGTTCCTTTGGTAAATGTATATAGTAGCATTTATATGTGTATACATTATACAAAAGCAATGCTTCAACACCTGTTCAATTAACTACAAAGCTGCACAATTTTAAATTCCATATTGAACTGTATATTGAATTTTATATACACTTCCTCGTAATATGCCCCCTTCAAAGAAGAGTAGCACATTAATTTGCACCTGTCAGTCAGTATGCTGGTCGATATACCACATTTTTGTTTAATTGCAATTCCGAGAGCCATCTCTTACCTATAACTTCAGAAATTATCTGGTTATAAGTTAGATATTTCATCATGGGATTAATCTTTTAACATTAAATTCATCATACGAATCATACATTCATATAAAGGAGCATTAGCTGTCATTTTGTCACAAAACACTGAATTCAATTCAACTCCTCCCATCTTATATATTTCAGTAATAACACCAGTATTTGATTATTTCAAACACTTTTTATCCTCAAAGCAGGTACATGAATATATAATTTTGTAGATTAAATAATTATTGTTCTGTAAAGCAATAATTCTTCCCTGTATACATGTATATATATATATATATATATATATATATATATATATATATGAATTTCATGTGATAATTTTCATGTTAATAATAATTGTAAATAACTTATCAGGTGAAGTTCATGTGAATAATTTCACGTGAATTTCACATGAATCACTGGTGATGTGAAATTCATGTGAATAATTTCACATGAATTTCACGTGAAAATTGATTCATGTGAAATTCATGTAAATATTTTCATGTGAATTTCATGTGTAAAGTGATTCACGTGAAATTCATGTGAAAATTTTCATGTGAATTTCACGTAAAAAGTTATTCACGTGAATTTCATGTGAGCATATTAACGTGAATTTCACGTGAATCACTTTTCACGTGAAATTCACATGAATTTCACGTGAACTGTTCACGTGAATTTCACGTGAACAGCAATTCACGTGAAATTCACGTGAGGCACATTTGCCTGTGTATGTTTATCTATGTCAGGTTCATTAAATTTAATGTCATTGAAAATGTTATGTTCATGCAACTAAAGTAGGGGGTATGAATTTGTTTTTCACTTGTCTTTCTGTCTGAAACTTTAACCTTGATAATAAATTTTGAATTTTTAAATTTCTAACTTGTTACCACTAGATATTGTAAAAGATGATTTTTAATAAATACTTCTTTATTTTTGTAGCAAGTGCAGTTCATCAATTCAATGCCACGGAACACGAAGTCCGAGAGGCTGTCGCGAAGTACCTTAAATATTCACCAGACCGGAGAGGTGGAGGTGGCCGGGTCCAAAAATAATTAATGGAATCAAATGATAACTTTGATTTATATTTCAGCGCGTCAAATTTCCTATATTTGGGGGTTATTCCTATAAATTCCCATATTTCCAAACAAATTACTATATTTCTGTGAAATTCCTATAAATTCCTGTATTTAGGAGTTGGATTCTGCAGCAAAACCAGTACTGTATATTGCAAACAATTTGTGTCATCTATTTGTAACTATACAACATTTACTTAAAAAAGGTGTTATATTTCTGAGGTTTGTCCTATATTTTTTGGACCAAAATTCACTTGGCGCCCTGATATTTTATGGTGTTAATGACTGAATATTATTTCATGAACAATGAATAAAGAAGGAAAATGACAAGAATAAGAGTTCTCTTGTTCAAATGATTACATTTCAACTTATTGATGTTGCAAAAATGGTGTCAGTTTGATGTCGATTGATTGATTGTATATTGTTAATGTCTTGCTCAAGATTTTTTACTCATATGGAGACGTCATCATTGACGGTGAAGGGTTGCAAAATTTAGGCCTATGCTCGGCTCTTACATGATCTTTAAGCAGGGAGGGATCTTTATCATGCCACAACTGGTGTGACACAGCTAGGGCCTCGGTTTTTGCGGTCTCATCCAAAGGACCGTCCCGTTTAGTCACCTCTTACGACAAGCTAGGGGTATTGAGGACCTGTTATAACCCGGATCCCCATGGGATCATGAACGTATGTGTGACGTTTAAATCTGACGTTGTGTAGACGTTGAAATCTGACGTTGTGTAGACGGTTAGATCTGACGTTGTGTAGACGGTTAAATCTGACGGTGTGTAGACGTTGAAATCTGACGGTGTGTAGATGTTGAAATCTGACGGTGTGTAGATGTTGAAATCTGACGGTGTGTAGACATCAGAAAAAGACGTCTAAAAAACTTTCATTTTCAGCAACAATCCAACGTAAATCCAACGTCAGAAATTGACGTCAATATAACGTTAATCCAACTAACTTTACCTGCTGGGGATACTCCGTTCAGATGGAACTGATGTGTTTATAAGGAACACCTTGTGTATCTGTTTCTCATGGTATATTTAAGTCAGAGTGAAATATAATTACCAGATATAAGCTGATATTTCACATTTTATGCATCTGATTAAATCAGTAGAACTATGTATGAGAGTCTGACAACAAATCGTTGTTATGTAAACAATTAAACTCTCTGAGGCAAAGGAACACAGATTATGGAACAGGCCACTTCACTTCCATAGCGGAGGAAGGTGGGGGAGTCTCGTGGGAGAAGTGCAACACCTAGGAGGAGCGCAACACAGTCAACGTCCGTAGGAAGAACCCCACATGGCAAAGCAAGAAGTCGGACGCGAGTTGCCTCAGATACTCACAGTAGACCGACTCTAGGCGTAGGGCAAGGTACAGGACCTGAACAGATAAACACAGCTACACAAGTGGCCAATGAACACGGAGACACACCTGTTCCAATTTCTGTGGGCAACCAGAACCTGACTACTGAGTCGATGACACAAATGTTAACAGCAGCCATCCCGGTCATTACACAAACTGTTGTTTCAGTCCTACAGAACAGTGGTATGTTGCCTGGTGGAATATTACAACAGAACAACTCAAGTACCCAGCCTAACCTATTGGAGAGCAGTCCTGCCACTGGAAGTACCACTGACGAGGCTGCCGCGCAGAATGTGGGTGATGGAAATGGTGCCAATGAAGGAGCGAATAAGTCCCCTAATCTTAGTATTGCATCTTTTGCGTGTAGTGTTTATGTCTCTCAACTGATTCGATACGCGAGAACATAATCTGTATATGATCCATTTCTAAATCGAGACAGGACACGGAGAAAGTTAATGTTAAAAAGGTTTCAACCGTCTGACTTGACGTGAGCAATACGCAATAATCGTTATAATGATCATTTTATTTCCTTAGGTCGATTACTGTCTGACGTATTTCATACATATGCCAATTCATATAGACTGTCCTTTACATAAACTTTTGGCTACGTTTACTCCTTTTACCTGATCAAAATTAAGGGATCACGGCAGGTGTGACCGGTCAACGGGTTGATTCCTCCTCTTAGGCACCTGGATCACGAAACGTCTTGAGTTTAAGTCAGAAATTGAATATTGCGATGAAATGATTGAGAAGTCAATCATTCCAAAATAAAACTGTCATTCGATATTGTTTCATCAAATATTTAGTGTCTACAAATTAAGAGGTTTTTTCAAAAGATCTTACAGGTGATTGAAATTTTTACTTAAATCTGAGTTTGTTACATGATAATGGGGCCTGATCACACCTCTAGTGTGTACAGCGATCCGCGTTTACCCAGCTGTTGATTTAATGAGGTTGATCGCTGCTGCTCGTTATCTTCACTTTTTCATCACTAGATAGTGTGTTATCTTCCCATGATAGTGTATTCATTACAGTAAAGTAACTGCAAAATTAAATGGGAAAGGTATTTCTTAGAACAGACTTTATTAATAAATTCAACATTTTAAATGCAAATTGCCATATAATCACTTTAAATAGACTTGAAACTTAAATAACAACTTACCAAAACACAAACAATATCTCCTGCTGCCATATTGCATTAAAATACTTACATGTTAAAATATTCCATACATTTATAATTATTGAAAAACATGCACGTGCTTTTATATAAATTATAGTATTTATGCTTCTTGATAAAGTGAATATTTTGAGGGGTTCCATTTTCAATC
The DNA here is from genome assembly GCF_947568905.1 of Ostrea edulis. NCBI lineage: Eukaryota > Metazoa > Mollusca > Bivalvia > Ostreida > Ostreidae > Ostrea > Ostrea edulis. The sequence goes on along the minus strand of NC_079165.1, from coordinate 23,904,859 downwards.
GAAGAAAAAAGGTGAAGACAGCGAACAGTGACCAATCTCATAACTTCTATAAGAAATACAAAATTATGAGTTGAGCAAACACGGACCCCTGGACACACCAGAAGTGGTATGATATTGCAATGCCTGTACGAACCCTTGAAAATTATTAATGGTGCTTAAATTTTAGCGGTGAATTTGATGTATGCATTTTACTTCTCATAAGGTTGCTTGTAATTTGCAAATGTGTCATGATCCGAACACAGGGTCTCCTAGACAGGTCAATGGAAAAAAAAAAGAAATAAGTTTGCAACAAAGAACGGGTTATTATTCTTGAGAAAGAGGACGGGTACCGGAAAAATCTGGTAAATAATACAACCTTGCTAATATAAAATTAACTTCCGATATCTAATTTTGCATTCAATCAATTTTTAAATCATCTTACCAATAATTTCAATTCCTGCAAGAAAACACAATGATAAAGTACTACTCCAACCAATACGAAGAAAATAGTTGACACAACTTCCTCAGCATTTGTATCTTTATTTATTTCGTGATACTGATCTTATGATGGTCCTCGTTAATTTGTCTTTCTTCCTCCTTACGCCAAGCCATTGTAAACTACTTAACGGTACTTACAGAAGAAAACCACTTTATACATGCATCTGAATTAGATTTTTCAAAAACCGTTCCTCTAGATACCCTTGAGATGATCATATTTAACATGATAAACAATAATTAATGGTACGATTTTCATAGTCAAATTCCTGGCGCACTCAGTCTTTGCATTTTTTTGCCATTGGTAACGCAAACAAAAAAGGCTGGTAAAATTCTCGGGAAGATTCTGAAAATACGATAAAAGGCCTTTGTGATCATTCTGTAGGGTTCAAAGGTCAAACCTTTCCATTGAGGAAGGTATCTATACGGGTTTGATGGCAGAATGTTTAGGGCGAAAAGTAGAGCAGAGTAAAGCGTAAACGTAGAACAATAACAGGCAATCATTATCAGTACACACAAATGGCTGATATCGGACCAGTATCCATGCTAGTACTATCAATCCTACTGATAAACAACGCCAAACACTCAAAGTCAATAAAAGCGTGCAATCGATGTCGCCGGCACTTTATTAGAAAATAAGCTATACCAAATCATATATTTTGTGTGCTATACATTCATGGACCCATAGCCTCCCTAGGCATGGTATACTTTTTATTTCCCCTTTACTTATAAACTTGGTAGGAAGCGTAGATACCCTAATTTTGCCGACTCAATTTTTAAAATTGAACAAGCAAATATAAAAATCTGAGAGCGTGTTTTTAAATTTTCTTTGCGTTAATATCATTTGTATTTCCTAAATTTTCATTCAATAAAAGTTTAACAACTTTTGCGTATGATTTTAAGCAGTGGTGTATATATTACTCCATGTCGCCAGATTATATTATGTGATCATAGGGTCAATTAAACACCCAACGTATGAACAAAGATTTCGTATTATCTTTATGTTTTTGATCTATTTTGGCGCTAAAATATTCAAAAACTGTGTGAAAATATTCATCAAGCGATATTTGGATGTGGCATTGAGAAGAAGTCATCATATTCTCAAAATTTTTGAATTCTGATTTTAGAAATGTAACATACGATACACTAATTTTTTTTATGAAAACGTATTTGCAGAGCAAATGTTACCCCTTTTATGAAAATCTCGTAGTGTACAGAGAATGAAAATATAAACATTTCTTTTGCAGAAGTCATTGGTTGGTCTGAAATTTGACAAACGTGTCAAGATGTAACATTCGTGATGTAACATTCGTTACCGAGAAATTAATTAAAGGGAATGATAGAACAATTTCCAGCGTATTTTTGCTCTCTCTCTGCATGATGTGGTATACGACATGAACGTCTACTATGAACATTTGAGTTTGAAAGTCAATACGTGTTAAACTTTGAGAATTAGGATTCATTTTTTGTTACGGTAAGTACTGTTACAACAACTGCAATGTTTGATATACAATATTGATTAAGCAGATGAAATGTTTTGGTCTGAATTTGTTCTTCTGATATCAAAGAATGTATATCGTATTTCAAATATCTCGAAATTCTTCTGGTGTAAGAATTACATTGAGTAGAATGCTGGTAACATACGTTACTCAAAGTAACGTATGCTACTTAATGAAATGCTTGATTCGACATCAAATATTGAACTACATATTGACAAAATATCATCATTAATGATATGTTTGTTGAATATCAACTATGTTAAGAAGAAACAAATGTGTTATTGTTCCCGTATTCACTAGCATATACAGATATCCTCTGCAAGAAATACAGGCCATGTTTTCCTCTGCTCCTGTCCTATTTATGATACATGTAACTATGCAACTCTACATTTATCAATTTGCTAGAATTCAGCATCTTTTCATAATATATCTTAGAAATGAAGGGACTAATCTCTGATGATTGTTCTATGCAATCTTATAGAGAAATCATTCAAAAATATTTTATCTGAGTGTAACATATGTTACCACAAATTCCGTTACGTAATATTATTCTACTTGTTTTTAATTTTTTATTTATTTTTTTTCAGAAATGGCGCTTGTGAGAGTAGAAGTACAGAATAACTACCATGAAAAAAATGTATTAAAACATAAGAACAACCATGAAAAAATGTTTTAGAAATAATATTATATGCTCCCCTTGTGGCAATACTGAAAAGGTAGAATGTCTGTATAGACAGTGAAAATAAAGGTTTAACTACCGGTCAAAGGCTACCATAATGATACATGTAAGTTTTGTCTCTCAAAATACTTATAAGCAACTGGTCATTTGAGTAATTTTGTATGACCTTTGACCTTGTGACTTGGAATCCAATGGGGGTCATCTATTCATAAGGGGCACCAGTGTTTCAAGTTTGATGTCTATCAAGGAAAGATTTCTCAACAGACAATAGCGTATGTCCAGAGTAGTTTAACCGTTGTCCTTTTGACCTCAAAATTAATAGGGGACATCGTTAAATATTCATTCATAACACCGCGTGGTGGATTATACTGACAGTTTCTATGGAAAGGTATTCCAAAATAAGCAACAAAAACATAAGATTCGGTATACATTTAATTAAAATGTTGGGAAATTAAACATTTTCTTTATATTATTATTGTAAACGAAAAATAAGAAACATACGTTACTTTCATTGTTTATTATAACAAAGAGCAATCCAGGTTTCAAAACATGTGTCTGTTATTTCTATAAGAATCATGAGCATTTAAATAGCGAAACATCAATCTATCACTTTTGTTTTAATCGCACATTTATTGCAAATTAACAAATTCAGAAGAAAAGACACATTTGGTAAAAAAAATTTGCTTGTCTACGTTATATTTCTATTAAAATTGGTATTTCCATTGAATTAAGTGATGTCGTTATGATTTTGCAACATCAATCGTAAAGAATAACTGATGGTGGCATCGTTTTGGCACAATATTTTCATGGATGTACTGTTGTGTAAGTGTTGAAACATACGTTACATAATTATAGCGCTACTTCATTTACATACAAAAAAGCTATCGTTCTATATCTATTGCTAGTCTTTTGTTTTCATGTTTCATACATATTGAACTGTTCGAGAATATTTGTTAATCAATTTTATTTTTTGCCATTTCAAAGATATTGAAAGTGATATCTAGTCGTTTATTTTGCGCTCTTAAAATCTTATTGCTGACTTTTACAGCAGATAATTTCTTGTGTTGATTAAATATTTTCTTTGAAAACCTGTATTTATTGTCTTTCGCAAATTAGAAAAATATATGCTCAGTCAATTCCAATACAAATTATGGAATAATACATGGAAAATTAATGTTTATCTTAAATATTATCATGTCAAGGACTCAGTAACGAAGGTTACATGTGAGAAAAATCTCGAAAAATATACCATACTTTGACCTACTGTAAAAAACAAATCTGTCATACTTAACTTGAAACAATTTGAGGTGAGTGTTCAACAGATATTTACCATTAATAAACGCATGTTACCATATATATTTTGAATGGTCGATAAACTATGATTTTGAAACCCTCAATTGCACGCTTTTATTGACTTTGGGTGCAAAGTAGAAGGTAAAACTACTATGTAATGCAATGATTTTGTTCATTCAAGTTTTATTCGCTTACGTACATGATTGAAGTGTTCGTCCCCCCACCCCACTTGAACTGTGCATATAATTTCATTTTAATTTCTAAGTACACAATGCCCGCGATAAAGAAATCAATGGTAACCGTTTTCTTTGAATGTCAAATTGAATACGGCGTGTTAACTTCATTCTAATCACATGCACTGCTTGTAAGTGTAAACAAGATAAATGGATGATATAAGAGGGAAGCGGGACTCCATTTTTGAAATGTAGATTATTTAGTATTTAGAAATATTCCAGGTAATACGAAAAATTAGAAAAACTTTTTAATATTTGTAGTTGTCTTTCCTTTTACCTGTGCTAGATTCAAATACAAGTGCATATTGTTTTTGTTCAATCAATTTGATCACAGTTCGTTATCTTCACGTTGTTCTTCTACGAGGGGTACAAAAACAATTAGTGGACTGGCGCTATAAACTTGAATAGAAAAACTATATTAGTGATGTGAATGAACATAAATATATGGCGTACATTCTTTTTTAGAAATTAACAATTCACATCTTTTTCATTAAAATATGTAAATAAATATGAAGATTTTGGTATCTTTGTGGTCTATTCCCTACGGTTTTTAATCATCTGTCGTCTTTAGATATAACCGGAAAGTCTTTGAACATTTTAAACTCTGGATAACAACTATATGACAAAGATTTTGGTTCAATGTCACTAATTTTATTATATATACAAATTGGCAATGAGCTATTACAAGGAAAAGAAATAAAACACAATAAATATTGTTTCTTTCCAAAAATATACAACATATCAAATACTCAGTCAACAAAGACATTGTCATGAATATTATGGGGAAAAATAAACACAAATACATCAATAACATACCCCAATTGTATGGCAGTGCCACACCCAATTAAACCCGTCTCACCGGAACAAAGAGGTATTCTATTATGAATAATAAAGAAAATTGTATAAACTCATTGTCGAAATTATTAAAGAAATATTTCACTGCTATAACGCATTAGAATTGTTATAACTATAAATGAACGTTAGCATATTTATGAAATTAATAAAATGCTAAATGTTACTATAGTAGAATTACATGTATTGATACTGATAATATTTATCCAAAATAAAATATCAAAAACATTTTATAATTTGCTTACCAATATTAAAAATATGTTACCCCGAACTCTATTCGAACACCCAGTGAACTGTGTGAAGGGCGGCGTCAGAATGAAGAGCGTGCACATATAGTGAGTGAGTTATAAATAAGCCGACAAACCGGTTTTAATATTCCAAGTAATCAAACATAATTTATAAATTTCTTAATTACCTGGACTATTGTTATAAACACAAAATACTAATATTAAATTGTATCTAAAACATAAATACATTATTTGGCATATTTTTTAATCTCAAAGAAAATGATTCGCAAGGACAGAACTCTATAAATAACTCTCAATCAATTACGGCGCGCAGTTCGCGATAAAATTCCGCAATACGATTTATGAGTCACAACTATTAAACAGGTCAGTGTAAAATTCTCCCTAACTCCACGTCTGTGTGTATGTAAAACTTATACGGTACCAATTTTGATGCACCAGATGCGCATTTCGACAAATAATGTCTCTTCAGTGACGCTCAACCGAAATGTTTGAAATCCGAAATAACTATGAAGTTTTAGAGCTAAATATAGCCCAAAAAAGTGGAGCCAAATTCCTCCAAGGATAAGAGCTATGCATGAGGGAGATAATCCTTAATTTTGAAATGAATTTCTAAATTTTATAACAGCAATTAAATATACATCCGTATTTTCAAGCTAGTAACGAAGTACTTAGCTACTGGGCTGTAGAGACCCTCGGGGACTAACAGTCCACCAGCAGAGGCCTCGACCCAGGGGTCATAATGTAAAACTTATACGGTACCAATTTTGATGCACCAGATGCGCATTTCGACAAATAATGTCTCTTCAGTGATACTCAACCGAAATGTTTGAAATCCGAAATAACTATGAAGTTTTAGAGCTAAATATAGCCAAAAACAGCGTGCTAAAAAAGTGGAGCCAAATTCCTCCAAGGATATGTGTCACTGCGCCAAAAACTGTCGGGGCGGATGTCAAGTATGTGACTTAGGATGGAGCGGATCCAAACGAAATCACTGTCAGAAAGGTACCTAATTACAGTCCATTGATGGATGTTAATACATGTATCGTTTGTTCTCTGAAGGTTTTTGACCTTTTTTAAAGTGCCATCGGGAAATACATGTCCAGTGGTCACCATCATGTGTTTAACCTACCCACCCACCCCCACCCCCACCCCCAAATGGCCCGTGGGGATCCGGGTTAGAATAGGTCCTCAGTATCCCTTACTTGTCGTAGAAGGCGACTAAATGAGATGGTCCTTCGGATGAGACCGTCAAAACCGAGGTCCCGTGTCACAGGTGTGGCACGATAAAAACCCCTCCCTGCACAAAGGCCATAAGCGCCGAGCATAGGCCTAAATTTTGCAGCCCTTCACCGACAGTGGTGACGTCTGCATATGAGTGAAATATTCTCGGGAGGGACGTTACACAATATTTAATTAATCAATCAACCATACCTCCAACCAGGTAGTGCGCCTATGCATAACAGGTATACACGTTTAACATATAATATGTTTAAAGAAACACATGTGGAAAGGAGCATGATTTCCACATATAAGAATGGCTTGCTTTTGATCTTCCTAAGTCTGAGATTTTAATGAAGATTCACCTAACAGGCTCATCTTCCTGGGGACAACATTCTGCAGAAATACTGAAGATTGAAGTTGAGAATGTTTACCAAATCAGTTCTTTATTTCGATCAAATTAACAACTACAAGCAATATTCTAAACCTATCACTACTTCAATGTTTGCAAAGCTAGTGTTAATTTCCTTAGTTTGCAGAGAAGTAAATGTAAAAGTCCAGAGCATTACGAAACTCTTTCCGTGATGACGTTGTATGATAAAAACTTCAAAGCATCCGATGTTTAACTCCACCATTCTCTGTCGTCATACAGGGATATTGGAAGTTGTTGTGCATTTTAAAAATGCATATTACATAATGTTGTGATGCACATCAATGCGCCACGAATATGTAAAACTTATACGGTGCCAATTTTGATACACCAGATGCACATTTCGACAGTGATGCTCAACCGAAATTTTTGAAATCCGAAATAACAAAAAACTTTGCTATTTTAGGGGAAAACAGAGTGCCAAAAAAGTGGAACCAAATTCCTCCAAGGATAAGAGCTATGCATGAGGGAGATAATCCTTAATTTTGAAATGAATTTCTATATTTTATCACAGCAATTAAATATACATCCGTATTTTCAAGCTAGTAACGAAGTACTTAGCTACTGGGCTGTAGAGATCCTCGGGGACTAACAGTCCACCAGCAGAGGCCTCGACCCAGGGGTCAACACTGTAAAACTTAAACGGTACCAATTTTGATGCACCAGATGCGCATTTTGACAAATAATATCTCTTCAGTGATGCTCAACCGTTGAATGGTATCAACATATATGATGTAAAAAAAATAATATTTAAAATGATAATGATAAACTTGAGAATGGAAATGGGGTGTAGTTATTTAACGTGTTTCATACCGTTTGTTAAGCCGTTCTTGGCACACTGATTTTGACTGCGGATAACTCCGTTTACCTGATCAGGATATGGGGCTCACGGCGGGTGTGACCGGTCAACAGGGGATGCTTACTCCTCCTAGGCACCTGATCCCACCTCTGGTGTGTCCAGGGGTCCGTGTTTGCCCAACTATCTATTTTGTATTGCTTGTAGGAGTTATGAGATTGATCACTGTTCATTATCTTCACCTTGCATTTAAGAGGAGCATACGAGATACACATGCCATTCTCAATGACCGTGTAGCGTGTGACAGCGTGGTGAGAATTCCATCGTCATCGAAAGCAAGTTGTTTACTTGCCTAGATGGTCGAGCGGTATAGCCCGCTGGTCGCATGGTGCTAGGAGATTTTACCCAGGGTAGATGCGGAAGTGGGTATCCTAATAAAATTAAGGGATTTTTTTGTGTTTTATACTTTTTTGTTTCCAGGCTAACATGGTTAATGTATCTATAATGGTGTCATACAATAACTGATGTCACATAAACTATTTTATTACATCCCAATTGAAAGATATAAATCAGAATTTCAGTTCATTTTTGACCAATTTAACTCTCGGAGATTATCAGTCAGCTTAATTTGTATAAAGGGCAAAGTAATAAAATGTAATTTGACAGTGCAAAAGAGTTCTTCAACTTTTTAGATTTTCTTATTTAATAAATTTCTTAGATTTGTGAAAATCGTAGTACAAGAAATTTTATCAAATTAAATAAAGCGGCATTTCTTTCCTTTGAGTTTCATGATATGCCAATTTCTTAGTTTTAGAACATATAGTGTACCAGAAACTTGCATCTCAAGATAATACCTACGCAGACTTATTCAATGCCAGTAAAGCCGCTGATGGTGACATACAGACTTACTCTAAAGTACAGGAGAGGAGTACCACCGTCTGGTGGAGAGTGGAATTGGACAGATACCACAACATCACCAAAATCAACATTACCATGGACACAAGTAAAAGAGCATGTTCTGTCTATGATCAATTTTCACATCGAGTTTATCATTAAAGCAGTTGTCATGTAATCTCCTGAACTTCGTGAAACATTTCTGCTTCATACTTAGATATTTTATTGAAAGTAGACGTTAACGGCAAACTGACAACTCAGCTGTATGACAAACGGGATGATTTCAGTTTCTCCATCGTCAGCTTCCCACATTTATGTAGCAATATTCCATTATCACCTGCATATGGTGTTTATATACCTCAACTGATTCGATATGCAAGAGCTTGTTCTGGGTATAGTCAGTTTTTAAATCGAGGTAAGCTACTGACAAACAAGTTGATGGTACAGGGATTTCAACAGTCTCGATTGAAGTCAGCATTTTGCAAATTCTATGGTCGTTATAACGATCTAGTTCGTCAATACAACCTCGCATTGGGTCAAATGCTGTCTGACGTGTTTCATACCGATTGTTAAGCCGATCTTGGCACACTGATTTTGACTGCGGATAACTCCGTTTACCTGATCAGGATATGGGGCTCACGGCGGGTGTGACAGGTCGGCAGGGGATGCTTACTCCTCCTAGGCACCTGATCCCACCTCTGGTGTGTTCAGGGGTCCGTGTTTTCCCAACTATCTATTTTGTATTGCTTGTGGGAGTTATGAGATTGAGATTGAGAAACCAGGATTTCCGAACACTAACTTGAAAAATGTATCTCAAAAGAAAACTCATTCACAAAAATAAATACGGTTTCGAAAGAAACTTGCTGGTCGTAGCTAAATTGTCGAATGATATTCAAGATTCGAACACGAATTTAAATACCCTGATGGACAAATAACTCCGAATAATAAAGTAGTACCCGATAAAATTACAATGTAACAATACACTCAATGAATAGCAAACTGCTGACAGTACAAAATCATTCAGGTAGAACCATGAAAAAGCTGAATCAACGAATTAAAAACATAATGCAATTTTTATTTTATTTGAAAAACGAAAAGAAATATATCTCCCAACCACTTCCGTTTAAAAAAATAGTAGAAAGGAAAGGTTTCAACCTATTGGTGTACCATGACTTGCATAATACATATCAATATCTCTGTAGAAAATATATCAAAACTTAGAATTATTAACTGTGTGCATTTAATAATCTACAATCCAGTCTCTAGATCGACCAAATAACTAATACGACCAATTGTTTTAATTGTACCCCTATTCAACACTATGTATTTGTAGCATGTGCCAACGGATCATACAGGGATGAATGCGGTCGGCTTTGTTCACCTGAATGTCACAGAGCTTGTAACACAATCACTGGAGAGTGCGATCAATGTCCGGCAAGGTATACCGGGCCGTCCTTTACGTCATCGTGTTCGAGATTCTGTGGAAGATCAGGCTGTGACAAAACGACTGGAAGATGTCACCAATGTGCGAACGGACTTTAGGGTGCGAACTGCACCAAAACATGTCCCAAAGAATGTCATTATCACTGTCAAAGAGAAACCGGACTCTGCAAGCTTTGCAATCGTGGACATCTTTTCAATAACGAGACCTGTGTAGAATGCAAAGCTGGATTTTACGGTGACAGGTGCTCTCAACCTTGTGGTAGCAATTGTAAAGATAGAGAATGTAATGTCGTGACTGGGAAGTGTACTCACTGTGTAGATGGACGTCATGGAGAATTTTGTGAGCGGAACTGTTCAGTTATAAACTGCAAGAACTTTTCCTGTTCAGCATTGACAGGGGACTGCTTGCTCTGTGAACCTGGGCAACATGGAGCACACTGTGCCGTATGTGAAAGTGGATATTATGGTGAACAGTGTGTAAACACATGCTCTTATTGCAAGCTGGAGAACTGTGATCCTGTGAATGGTACCTGTTTTTCATGCGAGAAAAGAAAATTTGGTGCATTTTGCGAAAATGATTGTTCGTCGGTCTGTACAGATAGACTTTGTCATCGGAACGGGGAATGCGTATCCTGTCCTAACGGTCATTATGGTGGATATTGTGAACGTCTGTGTCCCGCAGTCAACTGCTTGAATTGCGATAAAACGAGTGGCGAGTGCTTGCGGTGCCACACAGGAAGATATGGCAGTGACTGTAGAAATATTTGTCCGGCTGAATGTAGAATGGAGTGTTTTATTAGCAATGGAAGTTGTGTGTCACAGATATACGCAATCACAATCTCTCCCAGGGACACCGCTAGATCCACCCACCGTAAGACCATTCATCCAGAAAAATAATATATACAGATTATATTTAAATCAAAGTTATAAGTAACTTTAAAGAGATACAAATTTGGCTCTTTAGATATTCCAAAGTGCTATTTCGATTAACTTGTTTTCCAAAGAATGCACATGTCGCTTTCGATGACGCCATAAAATGTGATAGAATTACATATAATATCCATTACGCAGTAGATGCTAACTTGAATTTGAAGTCCCGTTTCTTTCAGCAACCCAGTTTTGGTATGTGCGAGGATGATGGACAGACAGACAAAGTGACATTTCCGAAGTATTGATATGCTTCGTCTATGCGCATGCTAAATTCAAAGTTACATGGTTTTACAGGCAGACAGACGGACTGAAGGGTGAAATGACTCGTATAAATGGAATACGCTTACCTTATTCCAAACTCCTTTATTTTTCAGTTACAAAGTTTTAAAATGTAACAGACGGGTGAAGTACTCCCTATTCCGACTTATTTGTAAAACTTGTACGGTACCAATTTTGATGCACCAGATGCGCATTTCGACAAATAATGTCTCTTCTGAGACAACAGAGTGAATGTGCCTCTGTCATTTCCACGCCTTGTGAAGCTGTTGATGTAAGGGATGATTCTTTGCGTGTGTCTTATTACAAAAACTAAATCAAAGGCTTTTCAGTTGTTGATAATCTCCCTAAATTCTTCTTTAAATATTTGTGGCGCATATTATACTATTGAATATTAATTTACTGAAAACGTTCATACCAGTAACCGGTCGCGGTGGCGCAGTGGTCGGTGCGTTCGCTTCGTAACCGTTAATTAAGGTTGCTCACTACACTAAAGCTATATGACACCACGTCACAAGATGGCGATTTAAATGTTTTGTGAAATTATTTGTATCGATCGCTTTGTTTATCATCGTAACTCAGTGGCTAAAGCATTGAGCTGGTGAACCGCAGATCTCGAATTCAAATCCCCCAGTCTTTTTTCATATGTGTTGAAATGAATTTTTTGAAAATCATGTTTTTATCCAAATTTGTATATTGTTGGCCTTTTTGGCAATATATTGCTATATGCTAATTGTATATCATCATATCTTTTATAATTAAATCAATCCGTACTGATTTGAGGAACTATTTCTGGGTGTAGTGAACCACCTTAAATATAGAGTCCCCGTCACGTTAAAATCCCTCATTAAAACGGCCCTGAGCACCATGCACAGGTGTAAATACTAGTATGTGGCACTAATTCCGTTTAATAATTTTACGATATTTCATTACTAAATGTCAGACGCAGGTTAGCATCCCATTAGTAAAATGTACAATTGTATATATATAATATATATATACATGTGTGTGTGTGTGCGTGATAATCTAATATAATATAATGTTAACATGCTTTACATGTTGAAAGTTGTGTATCCTATAAATATGCAAATAAATGACGATTGTCTCCACATTTAAAAGCCTTTCATCACTACGTAAACCTTCGTCATATGAAGATACTTGCATACATGTATATTGCATTGACAAATATAGTTTATTCATGTTTCTTGAGGAGATTTTTCTTATCGTAAAATTATTAAACGGAATTAGTATGTAAATATCCCATAGGACGTTTTTTGTGAAATTTAAAAATCAGCAAAAATAAATTTTGAGGATTAATTAGATTGCCTACAGAAGAAAACAAAAACGTTCTATGGGATATTTACAAACTATAAGGATACATTGTAAATTGGTAAATTGGAAATATTGATATAAAGTGTTATAATAATGAACATGTTTCATATATTGCTCGTCGTGAGAAGTATTGTTTCACGGATCGGGTGAGAAACGGGGTAGGAATATTCTTTATTTCTTGTTCCTCCAACAAATAGAAACATGCTCATTATTATAACACATTATATCAATATTTCAATTATCAAACCCTAGAAACTGTAACAGCAATGGAACGATTTTATACATCGTAGTTGATAGTGAGTTGACCATCATTAGTATAATTCTCGCCTTTGTGGTCTGGTAAATGTAGCAGTAATTTATGCTAGCAATGAATCTCATAAATGTATGAAAACAAATCTATATTTCGTGTGTAAAACACTGTAGTACAAATTAATTATTGTGTCACTGGCTTATCATAGCAAAGGTACATGTACGACTAAGTCATTTCTTTTAAACAGAACAACAGTTTCTATTTCATTCTTTTGAATAGAACATCAGTTTCTATTTCATTCTTTATATGTGGTGATACGGGTTAGAATAGGTCCTCAGTACCCCTTGCTTGTAAGAGGCGACTAAATGGGGCGGTCCTTCGGATGAGACCTCAAAATCCAAAGTCCCGTGTCACAGCAGGTTTGGCACGATAAAGATCCCTTCCTGCATATGCCTAAATTTTGCAGCCCTTCACCGGTAATGGTGTCGTCTCCATATGAGTGAAATATTCTCTCTCGAGAGAAGTTAAACAATATACAATCAATCAATCTATTTCATTCTTTTGAACAGAACATCACTTTTTATTTCATTCTTTTGAACAGAACATCAGTTTCTATTTCATTCTTTTGAACAGAACATCAGTTTCTATTTCATTCTTTTGAACAGAACATCAGTTTCTATTTCATTCTTTTGAACAGAACATCAGTTTTCGACATAGATGAACAAGAAACCTTATGCAAATGTTTAATTACTTTCTTGTAGTATATCAAAGCTCACAACATGCTATATTCAAGCTTACAACACAAAATACACAATATGGTAAACGTATATAAAAAAAAAAACAGATGGTCCGTTTAAAAAATATATCTCATAAAAATATAATCAATATACATGTAATACGTATAAACATTAAAAAAAAATTGTCGAAATCTTTCAAACATATTATTATTAAGTTACTGATCATGCAAATATAAAAGTCCTGACAACATGGGGTCGAACATTCAATCTTGTACCTGAAGTAGTTTATATACCATGTGCAAGTATATTCACCAGGAGATTGAGGATATCAAAATTTTAAGAGTAGCATCGTTGCAAACCACTTTATTTTGGTGGTCTTCAAACCCCTTTCTGCCCCCTCTACCTGGGTTCATTTGTTTCTATTCCATGTGGTTCTTGAAGATTCCTTTGGAAAACCGAGAGTTCATGATGTGAACAAATTGTAATGTACACCACGTTTAGATGATTGCATGTTACTTTGACATATCATCCCCTTGTACATGGTTTTAGAGAAAAATAACAAGAATGCATTCCTATGTAAAACTTTGAGCAGCCTTTGTGGCCAGCCCGTACCAGCTAGGGAGTATCTTGTTTATCATTGCCAGGAGGCGTGGTCCTTCGTTGAACCTTTGGATCCCTTTACCTCGGGATGCATTGTGACATGTCGCTTTTGGCAGAAAAGAGCCCAGTAAATATTGAGGAAGAAGACAAAGATGTGAAAAGTTTAAGCTAGTCAGTCAACAAGACCACGCAGGGCAGAAGGTGGCAAGGAAAGCACATGATCGCATTAACCTTTAGCTCACATATGCTACATGTAACAACTTATTCTTTGTGTGACTTTACTTCACGTCACATAGAATACAAACTATACGAATTAATAACACATTCTAAAAACTATGGAATATACAATATTCATAGTTTGTGGTTCAATTGAGTTTTTTATCCTTTATTTCTTCAGAGTGAAGGAAGTCAGACGACTTGTCATCCTCCGTGTTGTGGATTTTCAGTAGGTCGTCAACTCTTTTTCTGTCACCAGCTTCAAAACCATCCTTCGTGGGAATCTCTTTGTTCTGTTTTTCGACAATTCCCGAATTTACAGGTTTGAAACAAACTTTTGCTATAATGATGAGGGTTATTCCGGTCGACAGAGCGTTTAATCCCAGCACCATCAGCGGGTTGCACGGCATGGAAGTTAATCCGGAGAATGTCAAATAGAACAACCCCTGTCCAAGGGAGAGAAGTCCGAGTAGAGCCAGGAAAGCTGAGGGTCGATGCACAATATCATTGATAACTACCTTCGACATGTTTGCAACCTAATTGATAGAGTTATATCTATACGTGAAATAATTCATGTATTAAATAGTAAATATTCTTATTTTCGAACAATTCACAAATTACACGCTTAAACGTTTAAACCCGATTTAAAATTAAAATTTTAAATTAAATTTTCCTTATTTATCAAAATAATGATGATAATAATAATCAAAAAAAAAATCTGATACTCAAAAGAGTAGTAAATTTTTTGATACTAGAAAGTCAATTTGTTTGCTTTCGTAATTTTGATTGATTAAATATTACAAATAAGTTAGTTTTAAAACTAGCTTACCATGACCTCAGTGTAGCACGAAAAATAATGAATTGGAAAAAAAATAGCTTTGACTAAGTATTACAGACGGACTGGGTGCACGACGCCCCGCAATTTCATTGGTACACGTCTTTACATACAATTTGTAGTAACCCGACCAAAGCCGATGAGTAAATTATTATTTTTAGGGAAGTCGTTGTGGCCGAGTGGACTTTCGCACTGGTTTGACAATCTTGCTAGGCGGTGGGTGCCGTACGTCGCTGGTTTGACCCCGGGCTGGGGCGAAAATTTTCAGTACCTAGTTGTGATTATTTAGTGCTTTATATATATATATATATATATATATATATATATATTTATATAGGTTGGGTGCTATAATTGTTTGTTTGTGCTTTATATTAAATATTCTATAGAATTGCATCGAGAGATCCACTCTCCTTATAAAATATCTTAAACACTGAATGACACAACGACTGTGTGAGATTGCATCAGTGTGTATAAGTAGTGCTTTAGGAGCATAACAGAACTTCCTTTTTTAGGGATGTCGTTGTGGCCGAGTGGACTTACGCACTGGCGAAAATTTTCAGTACCTAGTTGTGATTATTTAGTGCTTTATATATTTATATATATATATATATATATATATATATATATATATATATATATATAACCTCTGTAAATAAATTATCATTAATCATTTATTACTCATTGTTGCATAAGTGTAAATATGTTTTTATTTCTGCGCTCAGGTGTGACAGACCACGTGTGACCACTGGACTTCCCTATACTTGTTTAACCGGTTTCTAATACTCACTCACTTTCCCACTTTTACTAACCCAGGGCCCGCACTCTCGGCGCTACCCTTGAAGGGAACAGATGTAATTGAATAGCTGCATAGCATTTAGTCTTCATATTTCATATTGAGGAAATATATGTACCGGTGTTTGGTAATTATTCATGATAACGTTAACTATATGTAATAGTGATATTCATTGTCATATTTAAACGTATTTCTAATTATTCATTTTATTTCAGGTTTTCACCTTAATAAACTTATCCCTCAGACTGATAGTATTTGTCTCTCTGGTTGCATATATATATATATATATATATATATATATATATATATATATATATATATATATAAATTGATGATCAGATGGAGTTCAATCACATAACATTTATTTCTCTACAGGCTGTTTCGTAAGGGGATGGTTTCCCCTCACTCGTCGGGAGAAAACTGACATCTAACGAAAAACATCCGCGTGGCTGAGAATATGTTACACAGAAACATACTGGATAGTTGCTAAGCATGGTTACACACAGGATTGAGTAAATAGAAATTTATGGGAATGACGGCAAGTGCTGACAAGTTCTGAACGCTTATTCAATGAAGATTTTTCGGGATGACATATTATAAAGAATTTCTCTAGAATACAAAGGTTGCACTTTTTTGAAATGTTTGAGTATGATGATGTTTTTCCTAAAATTTCCCACTTGATTTTGTAGTCAATATTTTTGTCTTTCAATGTCCATATGAATTTGCTGAGCTCGGTGGTATTCTTTTTCGTGGAATTACGGAATGAATGAGTGTGGTTGGCGTATCTTAATTTGAACTCGGTGTCTGCTAGTCCCACGTAGCTCTCTTCTTGTCCATTATCGGCTCTGACTCACCGTTGAGCGGGCATTGATCTTTGTTTCGGCAATTACACCTGTTACATGTATCTCCGGTCTGGCGCACTTGTTTGATTGAAGCGTTATGCGAGTCAATTACATTTTGCATGGATGGCATACAACTGTATGATATTTTAATAGTGTTTCTGTTGATAATCGGGCGTAGAACATGGCCTATCGGGAAACACTCATCTATAATTTTGAGAAACTGTTTACCCAAGTTTATTTAAGTTAATACGCCAACCACACTCATTCATTCCGTAATTCCACGAAAAAGAATACCACCGAGCTCAGCAAATTCATATGGACATTGAAAGACAAAAATATTGACTACAAAATCAAGTGGGAAATTTTAGGAAAAACATCATCATACTCAAACATTTCAAAAAAGTGCAACCTTTGTATTCTAGAGAAATTCTTTATAATATGTCATCCCGAAAAATCTTCATTGAATAAGCGTTCAGAACTTGTCAGCACTTGCCGTCATTCCCATAAATTTCTATTTACTCAATCCTGTGTGTAACCATGCTTAGCAACTATCCAGTATGTTTCTGTGTAACATATTCTCAGCCACGCGGATGTTTTTCGTTAGATGTCAGTTTTCTCCCGACGAGTGAGGGGAAACCATCCCCTTACGAAACAGCCTGTAGAGAAATAAATGTCATGTGATTGAACTCCATCTGATCATCAATTTATGTAGCTCCGTGAGGCCACGTCGAGCACTCTAGAAGATTATATCGGAGATTTATCCCACTATATATATATATATATATATATATATATATATATATATATATTCAATGATTTATTGAAAAGATGTATGGAATGAATATGTGCTGTTTGGATATTTCCAGACACATTCCAAACGATATGGCACTTTCGGTTTTACCGTAAACAATAACAAAAGAACGATAACTCTACCTTTAAACCCGAGAAAACACGTGTCCGCTGACAGCGTTGCATTTGAGTTACGCGTGCTGTATTTACGTGGTATATAAAACCTCAATGTATATATATACACAGGTCTAATGAATAAAAATTATCACACGTGAAAGAGAGTGATTGTAACAAACCTAAAATTAAAAATGTTTATGAACTGGATTTGGGAGATACCGCATATGTCAAGATTGAGTATTATGTTGGGCAAGAGCACAGGGGTCATCCCAAATCCCATTTCATAATTGTTGAAATATACTAGTACTTAAAACAATTGAGATCATGACCCCTAAACCATATATATTCCTGCTGCACAAATCAATATGCATTGTGTATTCTGATGGGCAAGTGCCCCGGGGTCATCCCAAACTTCGTCATTATTTGATTGTTCAAATGTCTTTGAAATGGTTGAGATTTCAACCCTTAAAGGAGATACATGTATATTCTTGTTGCATATGACTCATTGCTGAGCATCATGGTCTTGTTCGTCGTTTCTCCATCCCATTTGCCCCTCAAGATGAACAAGATGTGTTTGTGAAACACAAATGACCCCGATAATGGTCAATTCCAAAGATGGCCAAGGTCACGAGGACAAATACAAAATGTATCTTGGTACCAGTATAAAGATCTTGTCACAAGAAATGCTCACGTGCAATATGAAAGCTCTGATATTTACCATTTAGAAGTTACATGTATGACCAATTCTAGGAACCATGATTTGCTTTTTTAAGAGAAAAAACGTCGTTTTCCGAACCCAATTTGGGCCCCAGGATGAAGAATGAAATTTCTGAAACCTTGTTGCACATCTATAGGATACCGTCACTTACAGGCATCTTCCAAAAGATGATTTAGCTACCGTGTAAATTGTAAGAGGAGTTCTGGGAACCAGGTTTTCTTTAAAGGAAAAACATTGGGTTTTTACCCCCATTTGGGCCCCAGGGTAAAAAATGAAAATTCTGAAACATTATTGCACATCTGCATACCAGTAATTATCTTCCAAAATATCATTTGGCTACTGCGAGGAATGTAATAGGAGTTCTGAATATCAGGTTTTTGTAGAAAAACGTTGTTTGTCAACCCCTATTTGGCCCCAGGATAAAATGGAAAGTTCCAAAAGCTTATTGCAATCTACAGGACACCATCTATCATATTCCGAAAGATTATTTGCTTACTGTTTAAAATAAAAGAGGGGTGTGAGGAAGAAGAAAGCATGATAGACGGACGGAGACCCAAATTTTCGTTAGAGAGTGCAGATATAAAAATAACTTTCATTTATATCTTTCTCCTCCATCATTCATAACACAAAAGACAGATATCATTTAAATTTGCAAAATGTTTTACGCAGACAACAAAATCTAAATAACCATTATGTAAAATACACATATGAAAAAGTGAATATAACGAACAGTAAACAATCTCATAATTCCTATTAAGAATACAGAATTAAAATTAGCGCAGAAATGTACCACTGGACATACCAGAGTTGTGTAAATATGTCAAATACAAAATAGTAAATGTTGTGATTTCATGATAAACTATACATGTAACTACAAAAAAAAGCATTTGTAAAGTTTTACAAAATTGAAGCAAGTGTGTCCTTGCAACGGGTCAACAGTCCCACCAGGAAAGATGGCCTTTACCCTACAAAGGTCAGGCACTGGCAAAAAAAACAACAACAATCACAGAAAAATGAGACAAAAATATGAGGTATTCATTAGTAGTATGTCGTTTCATTAACAGCGTTTGATCACAGTGATATATTCGAAAAACTCACAGATTACATGCATATCCATTCAAACCTGATTTAAACAATATTTGAGGCAAAAAATGAAAGTCAATTTGTTTAAATGTTACAAATAAGTTAGTATGAAAAATATATTTTCATGAACTCGATGTAATACGAAAAATAATGAACAGAAAATGGAATGGTTTTAACAAAGTGTAAGAGACTGACTGGGTGCACGACGCGCTGCAATTTCATTGGTACACGTAAACACTGTCATGATCGTGTGCAGGATTGGACAAAACAAGATGGCAGACGGCATTTCCAAATAAAGGTAGGCTCTTAAAACTTTTCATTTTACCGATTTATTAGACGACGAATTTATGAATTTAAAACACTGTCTGGCCAGGGAGGCATCATGAAGTTGATTGGTTGTTGGAAGTCTTACTCATGTACACGTACAACTCTAAATTCATTGATCGAAGTTGACGATGTTGCCTCGATAGAATTCGAAGCGGGCGAAGATGTTTCTAGTCATGTTTTCATGCATTTTAAGAAAGATACTTTAGGTGAAATATACTCTGCACATATCTTTTGATGAAAACTTGAACCAGTGTATGCGATTTGTCCCTTAAATTACCTTGGTTAGATAGATATCTTGACTTGAACATTTGCTAATGTGCAGGATTGGACTATGGTCGTTTCCACGATAAACGTGCCGGATTGGACCTTGATTTTGGTTCAGGATTGGACCCTCTTTTTATCTTTATTTTCAAAATCCTTTGTATTTTCGAATCTCGACATCACTTTATCATATTTTAGTTTGATTAACATAGCTTATTAGATTCTCAGACATTTCCAACATGATCATGGTGTATTTTGAATTATTTTATTTTTACTGTTATCAAATTACATCGTCGTTTAAGTTCCCAACGACGACAATTGCTACTGTAAAAATATCCATTCGCTATCTCCTTGAAATTGAACCAATATAGCAGATCTACACATGAATCATCAATCTTTGCTTACGACAGATGTAACGTTGACTGTTCGTATCCTGGGCACCTATTCACAAAATATCTTACGACTAAGATCAAAATTTACAAACGCTGTAATTTCCTTATTTTTCATTTCTTGTAGACTTTCTTAATCAATATGTAAAGTACATCCATGGTTTATAAAAGTTGAACACATACTTATGACCTTGTGATCGGTATTTGATTATCAGAAAGAATTATTTTTTTCATCTTAGTCGTAAGATATTTTGTGAATATGAGCCTGATATATAAGGCCATTTTGACCTATAAAACGCGAGAAATTGTCATCATTTTATAATCCTCTGTAACAATATAAATTCGACGTTTCCTGAATTCAGTTAACCTGCTTACATATTCCCTAATTCCAAACTTTGTTATTTAGATTTTCTCCTTTGTTTCAGGTATCAAGCCCTAGAACTTCATTCCATGAGATGGGTACACTTCGAATGTGCGAAATTTGTGGTGAGGAATTCAAGACCAATTCTGAATTGCGTAGGAATGTAAAAAGGAAACATCAATCAGAGAAATTGTCTTCGTTTGTGACCAGTGTAACACACGCGTTTGCACATTATAAAAGAAACACGAAGTAAAAAAAATTACATTGTTTTCTGATACACGAGGTGCATACATATACCATGGCAGTCGTTTTATATATCCGTTTGTTCTATATGTACATTATGAAACGATTATTTTTACGGTATTATGCTTTGTTTTACAGAGATACTACTAATCTTTTACATTGCATTTTACACATGCCGATTTGTCATTTCATTGAACCAGAAGTGTTCTTAAGTTTTACTTAATTGTTACTAAATATATTTCAATGTTATTGCGTTTGTATTGAACTGATAACAACTAGTGAAAAAATTGTATTGAAGAGTAACCTCTCATCTGAGCAGCAAATATTGAAGAAGAAAAAACACCATGGACAAAACTGCTTTTCATTTAGGTTCGTGTTTCAGCTACAGGAGTGATATTGCGAATTTCTGAGAAAATATCCTTTTTATTTTCTTCATCAGTATATGCACTCTAAGGTTGAATTCAATGTAATTACAAGAAACAAAAGGTTTTAAAATACAAAAATGCTGATATTTACTACATTCCAACAAACACTTTTACCGTAAGTAATTATCCTTGTAAGTGAGTTGGCCTCGATATCTTGCACGACATATGCACTCAAGATTATTAGAATTAAAATGATAGGGACATTTTTCAAAAGATAATAAATCCCGCTTTAACAATCAAAACTGGTTCCAGCAGAAGCATACATATGAAAGGCACAAGTGCATGTGGACAGATGATTAAGTATTGAAAACATGAACACCTCAACATCTTATTGTCTTTATTGTCATTGAAAGCTTTGTGAAATGTAAACCATCATGCCTGAAGAGATTATTATACGTCAAACCATGCTCAGTTTTAATAATTCCATGCAGATATCACAAATGTTAAGTGGTTGGGAATCGAACATGGTCTACATGTGTATATACAATATAAATGTATTTACTTCTGCAAAATGAAGACTTTTCAACATGTTGATCTTCGAGAACAAGGCTCCTTCTAACGTGTGGCAGAAGTTTAGATTCATGTGCGCGGTGAAATTCTCAAACACTTAAAGATTTTCGAGCTGGCTCTTCCGGCTTACTGATAGTTCCTTGCTCCACGTGCTCTTTTAGGTTTGTCAAAACCATGGTTTTAGTAGGAGACATAAAATAGAACACACTTCATTCACTTGCAACTTTTAAGCTTAAGGAAGTCCGCTCCTGACTGGATCTTGCAAGAAAAAAATGCATGTATTTAAGAAAGGGTCCAATCCTGAACCAAAATCGAGGTCCAATCCGGCACGTTTATCGTGGAAACGACCATAGTCCAATCCTGCACATTAGCAAATGTTCAAGTCAAGATATCTATCTAACCAAGGCAATTTAAGGGACAAATCGCATACAATGGTTCAAGTTTTCATCAAAAGATATGTGCAGAGTCTATTTTACCTAAAGTATCTTTCTTAAAATGCATGAAAACATGACTAGAAACATCTTCGCCCGCTTCGAATTCTATCGAGGCAACATCGTCAACTTCGATCAATGAATTTAGAGTTGTACGTGTACATGAGTAAGACTTCCAACAACCAATCAACTTTATGTTGCCTCCCTGGCCAGGCAGTGTTTTAAATTCATAAATTCGTCGTCTAATAAGTCGGTAAAATGAAGAGTTTTAAGAGCCTACCTTTATTTGGAAATGCCGTCTGCCATCTTGTTTTGTCCAATCCTGCACACGATCATGACAGTGGTAAATCTCGAAACATGAAACAAGTCAGAAATACCATGTATGCGGAACCTCAAAGAATAGGTTCTTTTAGATGGATTTGGAAGGCTTCTGGATGTTAGTGACCAAGATGTAGTTAAATTTAAGATAATAATGTAATTTTCAGACACTCTTATTCAATGGATACATGACTCATGAAAAGATACAGTTAAGCCCACGTCCTATGAAGTTTACCACAGATAAATGCTCTGCCAATAGAAAGGTCCAAATACTAATTGTTTTTAATCTAAACGAAAGGTCGTTTCGGAGGAAATACCAAATCTTCCATCCTGCATTATCGTTGCGACGTAATGGTACCAGTTCTATAATTCCAGTGTATATGGACGGAATCATACGGGCTTTATTATCCCTTTTAAGATATTACCAACAACGCTTCAGAGGCAGAACTTACAGTCATTAAGCGATGATTTGAGTGGAAACAAGTAACAGTTGGTGCCACTGTACTAGCTTTACATATGAACCAGAGTCACAGGTATAATGGAATTTTGAGGGGGTCGGTGTGAATTATGACAATTTTCTCTTTGAAACATATTCCACAGCAAGACTTGAGGAAGATGAAATAGAATTTACAGAAGTGACATGTGATCCTGCTGACATCGTTTCGTACATCAAAGGAAATGAAAGATGTTCCTACAGAAAAGAAGGATGGGGTTAATAATACTTCAGAACCATAGATGGAGTGCAAAAATACGTCGACATTGTGGAAGAAAAAGCAAATGTGGTGCAGGTACCCAAGCTCAAGTCTTTCAAGGTAGAAGGTACAACCGGAGAAAAGTACGCTGTCTGTTGTTTTTTGGGGTTTTTTCGAAAACGTCGTGCCATTGTCCATCAACCATTACATAAAATCAGAGAAAAATGACACACTTTGGAATAAATAGTTATATACCATATTTGTTTTGCAGAATACGGAGACTATACAGAAGAAGGTAGCGCCTACAATAATACGACAGTTTCACTGTAAATCACAAAGGAATTAGAACATGTAGGTTGCACATCGATTTCAAAGGGAATGACAAAAAATCACGAAGTTCTGTATGAGGAGCCTTTCTGTAGTGAACTGACAAAAAGAAAAGTGGCATAAATTCCGTAGGACCACTGCCTGATCTAGAGGTAGATCCACAAAGAGTGCGACACGAAAGAGACGTTTTGTTTCTGAATGGGATTTTCAATCACTTGAAAATAATCATGTAAACTTAGGTATACACAGTTCTTTAATTAGTAAATTGTCAAAGACACTGACTAAGAAAATAGTGGTATTTCTAGCTATAAGAAATATGGTTCTTAAAATCATCAGGTATATAAATTAATTACAACCTATGTACTATAAACCTGACGTGTTTCATACCGATTGTTAAGCCGTTCTTGGCACACTGATTTTGACTG